>NC_041380.1:261795246-261890117 GCF_002162155.2 Triticum dicoccoides
GACAGGTCTGACCCACCAGCTATATCTTCGCACGCAAGGAAGTGCCTCGTTATTATGCACAAAAAATGAATACTCCCCCTGCTAGCTGGGACCCACCATAGTGGGAGGCTGACTTGTGGGCCTACTAAGATGACGGGGATGGAGGGCTTTGTCAATTTAGTCAATATAAACGATTTTAGCTCTACTGACCGTACGATGTCCATCCAACAACCATAGTGATTCTTCAACCTCTGGTCTTCTTGCTCCAGCCGCCCAAACAAGCATCGGCCGTGCCGCCTGCTCCTGCCTCCCGTGTCCGGCTGTGCTGCCACCGTTGGCCATGCCATCCCTTTATAATCACCCACACCTCCTGTTATTCTCCGGCGATGGCAGCCTCACACCGCAGCCGAAGCAGTCAACCCACGTACTCCCCTCCGTGTGGGCATCAACTACCGCATCTTCCCCAGCTCCGCGTTGTCCCCTTCCTAGGACTCGTCGTCGTCCACCGCCCTGGTGCTCTCGGCGCGGCGTGGTCAATGTGGTCAACGAACAACTTCCATCGGAAGAGTACTATACGTAGAGAGGCTGACAGCTGGGTCCACGGCCGCAGCAAGGAAATGCCTCCTTATTACACAAAAAATAATTATTCCTCCACCTGACAGCAGGGACCCACCGGACGGGCCACTGTATTTCACAAAAAAACATTTCCCCCCTGACTGCTGGGACCCACCAACTACATCTTCTCACGCAAGGAAGTGCGTCCATATTACAGGGAAAAAATGATTTGCCCCCGTGACTGCTGGGACCCACCAGCTACATCTTCGCACGCAAAGTAGTGCCTGATAGTCGGGACCCACCTGGTCGAAACGTACGTAGCGTTGTCATTCTAGTGGTGAACATGTATGTACATACTGGTCAATCGGTCTGTCTGCAGGCTGCAGCGATGAACCGTGGCCGTGTAAGGAAGGGCATGTGTCATAGTAGAGGCCTGCACGTGTCGTAGTAGAGGCGCGCACGTAGCATCTACACATACGTACAGCAGCCAGGGTGCAAGAAAGAAAATATGGCCACGTACGTACATACGGGCGGGGTCTCGAAAGCCTACTCGCGCATATATATACAGACGTCCAGGGCTTGTGTACATGGAGAGGCAACGGACGACAGCAACGGCGTCCTGTTCATCGAGGAGCGAACCGGCTGGGTCGAAATAGAGAAACAACGTCCTGTTCATCGGGAGGCAACCGAATGGGTCGAAATACGTCGTGTTCATCGGGAGCCAACTGGCTTGGACGGAACAGGCGATGGAAACGAGGCATGGCGTACTGCAGAATGGAGGAAACAGCCTTGTGTTCGACCGGCCACGATCAAAATGGGATCCTGTTCATCGGGAGGGGTCTAGCGTACCGCAAAACGGAGGAAACAGACCTCATGCGGTCGATACGGGGTCCCGTTGATCGGGAGGGGTGTGGCATACCGCAAAACGAAGGAAACAGACTTGTGTTGGAGCGCTGCGGTCGAAATGGGGGTCCTGTTCATCGGGAGGGGTGTGGCGTATCGCAAAACGTGACTCCACGGGATACTGTTCATCTCCACCATCGACCTCCTCCTGCCTCCACGGGCTATTGTTCATCCACCGTCGACCTCCTCCAGCCTCCACTTGCGACTGTTCATCCACGGGCTCCTTTTCCTCCAGCCTCCACCGCGCGCTCCTCCACCGGCTACTGTTCAACCAACCCTCTCCACGGGGTCCTATTCAACCACCCCTCAACGGGCTACTGTTCATCCAACCCTCCACCGGCTACTATTCAACCAGCCCTCCACCGGCTACTGTTCATCTAGCCCTCCACGGGGTCCTGTTCATCCAGCCCTCCACGGGTTCTTGTTCATCCACTGGCTCGATCGATCGGGGTACTGTTCATCCAGAGGCAACAGCCTCTACTACCACGGGGTCTTGTTCATCCAACCCCCCACCGGGAACTGTTCATCCAAACCCCCTAAACGCTTGTTGTTCATCAAGGGAAGGAGGCAGCAGTGTTCGATCGGCTTCAGTTAGCAGCAGTAGCGAAGGAATCACTTGGGTTCAGTTAACAGCAAGGGATTGATCGATCGCTCGGGTTCAGTAACGCGTAGTCTGCAATGCAATCACTCGGGTTCAGTTAGAGCCCAACGCCTCGCACACATGCGCGTACGTACGAGAGAAACGCGCATCGCTCAGCCCCCGACCACCCACCGTAACCGGGAACTCCCTGATATTTTTCGCGCCCTCGCTTCTACCATAGTTTTTTCCATAATGGACGGTCCAAAGAATGTCATGCAGTTGCGTCTCCGGCCCTGCTACGTCTCGAGCTAGCGTTGGTTTTCCCTAAAGAGGAGGGGGTGATGTAGCACAGTAGCATAAGTATTTCCCTCAGTTTTTGAGAACCAAGGTATCAATCCAGTAGGAGGTCACGCGCAAGTCCCTCGTACCTGCACAAAACGGTAGCAACTTGCAACCAACGCTTAGGGGTTGTCAATCCCTTCACGGTCACTTACGAGAGTGAGATCTGATAGAGATAATATTTTTGGTATTTTTGGTATAAAGATGCAAAGTGAAAAGTAAAAGCAAAACAAGTAAAATAAAGTAATGGAGATTGATATGATGAGAATAGACCCGGGGGCCATAGGTTTCACTAGTGGCTTCTCTCAAGAGCATAGATATTCTACGGTGGGTGAACAAATTACTGTTGAGCAATTAATAGAATTGAGCATAGTTATGAGGTTATCTAGGTATGATCATGTATATAGGCATCACGCCCGTGACAAGTAGACCGACTCCTGCCTGCATCTACTACTATTACTCCACTCATCGACCGCTATCCAGCATGCATCTAGAGTATTAAGTTAAAAACAGAGTAACGCCTTAAGCAAGATGACATGATGTAGAGGAATAAATTCATGCAATATGATAAATACCCCATCTTGTTATCCTCGATGGAAACAATACAATACGTGCCTTGCAACTCTTTCTGTCACTGAGTAAGGACATCGCAAGATTGAACCCAAAGCTACGCACTTCTCCCATTGCAAGAACTACCAATCTAGTTGGCCAAACCAAACGGATAATTTGAAGAGACTTGCCAAGATAACTCAATCATACATAAAAGAATTCAGAGAAGATTCAAATATTATTCATAGATAAGTTGGATCATAAACCCACAATTCATCGGTCTCAACAAACACACCGCAAAAAGAAGATTACATCGAATAGATATCCACGAGAGAGGGGGAGAACATTGTATTGAGATCCAAAAAGAGAGAAGAAGCCATCTAGCTACTAGCTATGGACCCGAAGGTCTGAAGTAAACTACTCACACTTCATCGGAAGGGCTATGGTGTTGATGTAGAAGCCCTCCGTGATGGATGCCCTCTCCGGCGGAGCTCCGGAACAGGCCCCAAGATGGGATCTCGTGGATACAGGAAGTTGCGGCAGTGGAATTAGGTTTTTGGCTCCGTCTTTGGTCTAATGGGGGTACGTAGGTATATATAGGAGGAAGGAGCACGTCGGTGGAGCTCCGAGGGGCCCACGAGGCAGGGGGCGCGCCCAGGGGGGGGGGGCGCCCTCCACCCTCGTGACCTCCCCGGAAACTTCTTGGAGTAGGGTCCAAGTCTCCTGGATCACGTTCGGTGAGAAGATCACGTTCCCGAAGGTTTCATTCTATTTGGACTCCATTTGATATTCTGTTTTCTCAAAATACTGAAATAGGCAAAATACAGCAATTCTGGGCTGGGCCTCCGGTTAATAGGTTAGTCCCAAAAATAATATAAAAGTGGACAATAAAGCCCAATATAGTCCAAAACAGTAGATAAAGTAGCATGGAGCAATCAAAAATTATAGATACGTTGGAGACGTATCAGGCATCCCCAAGCTTAATTCCTGCTCGTCCTCGAGTAGGTAAATGATAAAAAGAGAATTTTTGATGCGGAGTGATACTTTGGCATAATTTCAATGTAAATCTTCTTAATCATGGTATGAATATTCAGATCCGAAAGGTTCAAGACAAAAGTTCATATTGACATAAAAATAATAATACTTCAAGCATACTAATCAAACAATTATGTCATCTCAAAATAACATGGCCAAAGGAAGTTCATCCCTACAAAATCATATAGTTAGGCTATGCTTCATTTTCGTCACACAAAGATGTTCCCAACTTCTATACCCCCGATGACAAGCCAAGCAATTGTTCCATACTCAAATAATCTCAAACTTTTTCAACCTTCACGCAATACATGAGCGCGAGCCATGGACATAGCACTATGGGTGGTATAGAATATGATGATGGGGATTGTGTGGAGAAGACAAAAAAGGAGAAAGTCTCACATCAACGAGGCTAATCAATGAGCTATGGAGATGCCCATCAATTGATGTTAATGCAAGGAGTAGGGATTTCCATGCAACGGATGCACTAGAGCTAAGAATGCTCAACAAAAGAAAACTAGTGGGTGTGCATCCAACTTGCTTGCTCATGAAGACCTAGTGCATTTTGAGGAAGCCCATCGTTGGAATATACAAGCCAAGTTCTATAATGAAAAATTCCCACTAGTATGAACAAGACAATTATGAGACTCACTATATGAAATCATGGTGCTACTTTGAAGCACAATATATGAGACTCACTACATGAAGAACAAGGTGCTACTTTGAAGCACAAGTGTGGAAAAAGAGATAGTAGCATTGCCCTTTTTATTTTCTCCTTCTTTTTTTGGGCCTTTCTTTTTTTTTCTTTTTGGCCTTTCTCTTTTTTTTGATTGGGCAATGCTCTAATAATGATGATCATCACACTTCTATTGATTACAACATAATGATTACAACTCGATACTAGAACAAGATATGACTCTATATGAATGCCTCCGGCGGTGTACCGGGATGGTGCAATGAATCAAGAGTGACATGTATGAAAAATAATGCATGGTGGCTTTGCCACAAATGCGATGTTAACTACAAGATCATGCAATGGCAATATGACAAAAGTAAAGCATGTCATGATGATGATGATGGTGGAAGTTGCATGGCAATATATCTCGGAATGGCTATGGAAATGCCATGATAGGTAGGTATGGTGGCTGTTTTGAGGAAGATATAGGGAGGTTTATGTGTGAAAGAGTGTATCATATCACGGGGTTTGGATGCACCGGCAAAGTTTGCACCAACTCTCAATGTGAGAAAGGGCAATGCACGGTACCGAAGAGGCTAGCAAATGGTAGAAAGGTAAAAGTGTGTATAATCCATGGACTCAACATTAGTCAAAAGAACTCATATACTTATTGCAAAAATTTAGAAGTCATCAAAAATCAAGTACTACGCGCATGCTCCTAGGGGGATAGATTGGTAGGAAAAGACCATCGCTCGTCCCCGACCGCCACTCAAAAGGATGCACAAGCCAGGTACACTTCATGCTTCAAATTTGTTACACAACTTTAACCATACGTGCATGCTACGGGACTTGCTAACTTCAACACAAGTATTTCTCAAATTCACAACTACTCAACTAGCATGACTATGATATTATCACCTCCATATCTCAAAACAGTTATCAAGCATCAAACTTATCTTAGTATTCAACCCACTAAAAAGAAAGTTTCACATATCTTGAATACCAAGTATATTAACATTAAGCAAATTACCATGCTATTAACGACTCTCAAAGTAATCTAAGTGAAGCATGAGAGATCAAGTTTCTTTAAAACAAACCACCACCGTGCTCCAAAAGATCTAAGTGAAGCACTAGAGCAAAAATTATCACGCTCAAAAAGATATAAGTGAAGCACATAGAGTAAACTATCAAGCTCAAAAGATATAAGTGAAGCACATAGAGTATTCTAACAAATTTCAATTCATACATGGCTCTCTCAAAAGGTGTGTACAGCAAGGATGATTGTGGTAGACTAACAAGCAAAGACACAAATAATACAAGACGCTCCAAGCAAAACACATATCATGTGGTGAATAAAAATATAGCCCCAAGTAAATTACCGATGGAAGTGGACAAAAGAGGGGATGCCTTCCGGGGCATCCCCAAGCTTTGACTTTTTGGTGTCCTTGGATTATCTTGGGGGTGCCATGGGCATCCCCAAGCTTAGGCTCTTGCCACTCCTTGTTCCATAATCCATCAAAAGAATTCACCCAAAACTTGAAAACTTCACAACACAAAACTCAATAGAAATCTCGTGAGCTCCGTTAGAGAAAGAAAACAAAAGACTACTTTAAGGTACTGTAGCGAACTTGTTCTTTATTTGTATTGGTGTTAAACCTACTGTATTCCAACTTCTCTATGGTTTATAAACTATTTTACTAGCCATAGATTCATCAAAATAAGCAAACAACACACGCAAAACAGAATCTGTCAAAAACAGAACAGTCTGTAGTAATCTGTTACTAACGCAAACTTCTGTAACCCAAAAAATTCTACCAAAATTAGACGACCTGGGAAATTTGTTTTTTGATCATCAGCAATTGGAATCACTATTTTATCACGTTCTGGTGATTTTTGACAATTCAGGCACTGAGCGCAAAGATTCTGGAAATTACAGCAAGATCAAATAACTATCTTCCAAGAAGATCTAATAGGTTTAACTTGGAACAAACACTAATTAAAATATAAAACCACATCTAAACAGAATCTAGATGGATTATTTATTCCTAAACAAAACCAAAAACAAAAAACTCAAAATAAAATTGGGTTGCCTCCCAACAAGCGCTATTGTTTAACGCCCCTAGCTAGGCATAAAAGCAAGGATAGATCTAGGTATTGCCATCTTTGGTAGGCAATTCTTCAATCAGGCATCCACCTCCTTTAGAATTTTCTTTCTTTCTAGTGATTATCAAACTTTTAGGCATAAGATCGAAAAATTCATTCGTGGCAAATGGTTCCTTAATGATTGTAAAAAGATCGGGGTGAATACTTATAGATTTAAGATCCGCATTTTCCTTACTAGATGATTCACCCTTATTTTTAGGAACATACATAAACTTGGCAATTTTAGTGGGAGGACTAGGAGTACTTTTTACGGAAGAAAAAGCAGTTCCCAAGTTGGTAATGATTCCCTCAAGTTTATCGATTCAAGTAGAGTCTAGATTTATTTTTTCATTAACCATGGGTTCCTTCTCCTTAATATTTTTCAAAGTCATTCCTACCTTAGATCCATATTGAGTAATTTGATTATGAATCTTTTTATCTAGATTTTCAATGGATTCAATGGTAGCAACTTTGTTTTCAATAATCTCAAGCCTTTGCATAACATGCTCCAAGGTTAACACAGTTCCATTAACCAAAAGGGGAGGTGAGCCAAATAAATCTATTAAAACATTATAGGAATCAAAAGTATGGCTACCCAAAAAATTCCCTCTGGTAATGGTATCAAGGATATATCTATACCAAGGATTAGCACCTACATAAAAATTGCGAAGAAGGACTAAAATAGATTGCTTTCTGGTAGATCTATTTTGAGCATTGCAAATTCTATACCAAGCATCTTTTAGATTTTCTCCCTCCCTTTGTTTAAAATTTAGCACTTCATTCTCGGGAGATAACGGAGAAGATAAGGAATTCGACATAGCGACAGGTAAGCAAACTAACACATGAGCAAACAAAAGGCAAGGGAAAAAAAGCGAATAAAACGGCAAGGGTGAAGTGGGGGAGAGGAAAACGAGAGGCAAATGGCAAATAATGTAATGCGAGAGATAGAGATTGTGATGGGTACTTGGGATGTTGACTTTTGCGTAGGCTTCCCCAGCAACGGCGCCAGAAATGGCTCGTTGACGGGAGAGTAAATCTTGACTTGACTTGGCGTAGGCCTCCCCGGAAACGGTGCCAGAAATCCTTCTTGCTACGTCTCGAGCTAGCGTTGGTTTTCCCCGAAGAGGAGGGGGTGATGCAACATAGTAGCGTAAGTATTTCCCTCAGTTTTTGAGAACCAAGGTATCAATCCAATAGGAGGTCACGCGCAAGTCCCTCGTACCTGCACAAAACGGTAGCAACTCGCAACCAACGCTTAGGGGTTGTCAATCCCTTCACGGTCACTTACGAGAGTGAGATCTGATAGAGATAATATTTTTGGTATTTTTGGTATAAAGATGCAAAGTGAAAAGTAAAAGCAAAACAAGTAAAATAAAGTAATGGAGATTGATATGATGAGAATAGACCCAAGGGCCATAGGTTTCACTAGTGTCTTCTCTCAAGAGCATAGATATTCTACGGTGGGTGAACAAATTACTGTTGAGCAATTAATAGAATTGAGCATAGTTATGAGGTTATCTAGGTATGATCATATAGGCATCACGTCCGTGACAAGTAGACCGACTCCTGCCTGCATCTACTACTATTACTCCACTCATCGACCGCTATCCAGCATGCATCTAGAGTATTAAGTTAAAAACAGAGTAACGCCTTAAGCAAGATGACATGATGTAGATGAATAAATTCATGCAATATGATAAATACCCCATCTTGTTATCGTCGATGGCAACAATACAATACGTGCCTTGCAACTCTTTCTGTCACTGAGTAAGGACACCGCAAGATTGAACCCAAAGCTACGCACTTCTCCCATTGCAAGAACTACCAATCTAGTTGGCCAAACCAAACGGATAATTCGAAGAGACTTGCAAAGATAACTCAATCATACATAAAAGAATAAAGAGAATATTCAAATATTATTCATAGATAAGTTGGATCATAAACCCATAATTCATCGATCTCAACAAACACACCGCAAAAAGAAGATTACATCGAATAGATCTCCACGAGAGAGGGGGAGAACATTGTATTGAGATCCAAAAAGAGAGAAGAAGCCATCTAGCTACTAGCTATGGACCCGAAGGTCTGAAGTAAACTACTCACACTTCATCGGAAGGGCTATGGTGTTGATGTAGAAGCCCTCCGTGATGGATGCCCTCTCCGGCGGAGCTTCGGAACAGGCCCCAAGATGGGATCTCGTGGATACAGGAAGTTGCAGCGGTGGAATTAGGTTTTTGGCTCCGTCTTTGGTCTAATGGGGGTACGTAGGTATATATAGGAGGAAGGAGCACGTCGGTGTTGCTCCGAGGGGCCCACGAGGTAGGGGGGCACGCCCAGGGGGGGGCCCTCCAACCTCGTGACCTCCCCGGAAACTTCTTGGAGTAGGGTCCAAGTCTCCTGGATCACGTTCGGTGAGAAGATCACGTTCCCGAAGGTTTCATTCCATTTGGACTCCGTTTGATATTATGTTTTCTCGAAATACTGAAATAGGCAAAAAACAACCATTCTAGGCTGGGCCTCCGGTTAATGGGTTAGTCCCAAAAATAATGTAAAAGTGGAAAATAAAGCCCAATATAGTCCAAAACAGTAGACAAAGTAGCATGGAGCAATCAAAAATTATAGATACGTTGGAGACATATCAGGCCCGCCCAGGACGAAAAGCCCATTTTCTGTTACGATTTTTTGTCATAGAAGTAGGACCCCACCACATCTATGATGATACCAGGTTTTGTCACAATTATCGTCATAGAAGTGTCATAAGTATGACAGAAAAAATTTGTTCGGCCCAAAATGTCATGTATGTGTCTTTTTTTGTAGTGCAAAGTTGATGAGGCATTTCTGGAGCCTGGGTGGATTCAAGCAATGCAAGAGTAATTACATCAATTCGAGCTCAACAATATCTGGGAACTTGTCAAGCGACCAGACCCATACAAGCACAATATCATCGACACCAAATGGATCTACTGCAACAAGCAAGATGAAAATGGCCTTATGGTGAGGAATAAGGCACGACTAGTAGCACAAGGCTACACACAGGTTGAAGGAATTGATTTCGATGAAACTTTTGCACCTGTTGCTAGACTTGAGGCCATTCGCATATTGCTTGCTTATGCTAACCATCATAATATCATCTTATATCAAATGGATGTGAAAAGTGCATTCCTCAATGGTAAGCTTGAGAAGAAGTATATGTTGCTCAACCCCCGGGTTTTGAAGATCCAAAGCATCCCGACCAAGTCTTCAGACTCAACAAGGCCCTCTATGGCCTCAAGAAGGCCCCTCGGGCGTGGTATGATACTTTGAAGGTATTCCTCATGAAGAAAGGTTTCAAACCCGGTTCACTTGACCCAACTCTTTTCACCAAAACCTATGATGACGAATTATTCGTGTGCCAAATCTATGTTGATGATATTATCTTTGGTTGTACTAACCAACATTACACTGACGAATTTGCCTATATGATGAGTGAGGAATATCAAATGTCTATGATGGGAGAATAGAAATTCTTCTTAGGTCTTCTAATTCATCAACAGTGCAACGACGTCTTCATATCTCATGAGAAATACCTCAAAGATGTGTTGAGGAAATTCAGCATGCAAGATTGCAAAGGCATCAAAATCCCTATGCCCACAAATGGCCATCTATGCACTGATGAAAATGGTATAGACTTTTATCAAAAGGTATACCGCTTCATGATTGGCTCTTTATTGTATCTATGTGCATCTAGGCCAGATATTATGCTTAGTGTTTGCATGTGTGCCCGTTTTCAAGCTACACAGAAAGAATCACATCATAAGGCTGTGAAGCATATTCTTCAATATCTAGCTCACACACCAACACTTGGATTATGGTATCCCAAGGGCTCGGCTTTTGATCTCATCGGATATTCTGACTCTGACTATGCTGGTGATCATGTGGACCGCAAGTAAACATTAGGCACATGCCATTTCCTCGGATGATCCTTACTATGTTGGTCCCCGAAGAAGAAGAACTGCGTATCACTCTCTACTGCTGAAGCTGAATACATTGCTACTGGTTCGTGTTGTCCTCAATTGATATGGATGACGCAAACCCTTAAGGACTATGACATCAATGTGAAGGATGTGCCACTCTACTGTGACAATGAGAGTGCCATCAAGATTGCTCATAACCCAGTTCAGCACTCGAAGATAAAGCACATTCGTCATCATTTTCTTTGAGATCATGTGTTGAAGGGAGACATCTCTATCGAGCACGTGAAGACTGGAGAACAGCTAGCCGATATCTTCACAAAGCCCTTGGATGAGAAGAGATTTAGCAAGTTGTGGTGTGTGCTAAATATCTTAGAATCTTCGAATGTTCTTTGAAAAGGACACACATCCTAACACTTATGCAAATTGATATCTTAGATGTGCAACACACTAAGTAACATTTTTCTTCATTCAATGAAGACTAACCCTCTAAGTGTGAAGAAATTAATGAAGAATTTGATTCTCAGAGCCCTACGACAATTATACACGGCGTCTGAAATTGTCATTCTTATACGGTGGGTCATGCCACCAACAAAAGTTGAAAATCTTCAATTTGAGTATTTCTTCAGTTTTGAAATTCCTCAGTTGTTCAAATTCTTCTACTTTGCATAGTCTTCACACTTTCTAATTGTGTTCTTCATTGGCTATATATATATTTGAGTTTTTAGTCCTCTAGACCATTCACTTATTGCTAATTCTTCAAGTTGACTTTTCTGCTAAGTGAATGTGATCGGACCCTTCCCCCTCTATGCTAAACTCAACCCAGTCTATTCACAAATTCTTCATGTGCCTTCTATTTGAAACCTGTTCAAAATCTTCACTATGTCCTTCTTAGCTAAAGAATTTGCGTACGAAACATCAAAATTTTCATATCTCAATTTTTTTGGCTTTTGCCGCTCAAACCGTTCCACATCCCATGATATGATTATTATATTCACCCACGATCTCCACCTTACTGTATAGGTGACACATGTCGCTAGGATGAGAAGGGTCAGGGGACACGTTCGTCCAAATTCTTCGGGCGAGCGGTTTTTCACCTCGGCTATAAATACCCCTCACCCTCCTTAGACTGCATTTACCCTGCTCGACCTCACTCCCCTCACTCGAGCACTCAGACCTAGCGCCTCTTATACTTCGATCGTGGCTGGTGAGGAAGAGCTTCACTGCCTCGACCTCGTTGTCGCCGTACTCGCGTCGGCCGCGAAAATCTTCACTCCGTCGTTGCCATAGTTGTCTTTTGCCGCCGACTTTGGGCGTGGAAGATCTGAACGGACGAACTTCCCATCTACACCTCCCAGTTCGTCGTGTTCTTCGTCAAGGGTAAATTAAATCTATTTTTACTGCCCTTGTTGATTCTGATGATTTTCACAAAATCTTCAAACGGTGTTTATTCTTCAACTTCCCCACTAGTTAAACACCTCACATGCATCTGTTCTTGATCTATTTCCCTAAGCAATGTTTTTCTTCAAGATTCCTCAATTGTGTGGATTTTTCAATCTATACAACTCTGGAACCTAAGTCAAAGACCGCTTAGTGAAATTCCTCAAGACACTCCTGGTCAAATTCCTCAAACTTGTTCTTTTTGAAAAACTTGTGAGAACGCATGTGACCTCTCCAAATTCTTTGCACCTATACTCTGTTCACAGGTACTCATGTCCGCTGCTGAATCACTAGGTTCTCATCAAGTTAACTCATTTGCAACGTTCCTTGAAGACAAATTGCATACCTCTTCAGAGAACTCTGCTGTTCAAATTCCTCAGCTGAAGAAAATGGCTGATGGCAAGAGACCTCAGAACGGAGGAAAGAGACTTGAAGTAAACACATCATTTGAGATCCTTGCTGATATCTATGCAGGGTACTGCACTCCAATTGTAGAAACGAAGAATGAGCGCAAAGTGCGCATTCAGAGGATAGAGAGGAGATGGCACGGGAATGGAGAGAGTACAAATATCTCACTCCTAAGTACATGAAGAAATTCGCCTTACACCCTCCTTGCCCAAGACCTCCTTTGGCGCCTGGCCAAATTGCTGATCCCACTAGCCTCAAGCGTGGTGAGGACTATCCAGATGAATGGGCCAAGTGGCAAGCCAAGTTGGCCAAAATGGCCAAGGAAGCAGTGAAGAAATTCAATGAAGGTTCTACTGTTGCCGCTGCTGTGGCCTCTGCTAGCAAGCCTAAGAAGGCTATGCCCAAGAAGCCTGCGCACAAGCCCAGTTCCTCTGCTGCAATGCCCTCATGGCCAAGCTCGTCAAAACCCTCACGTCAAATTCGTCAAGCAGCTCCAGTTCCCACTACTACAAAAGCTTCAACCGTTGCTGCAAAGTCCTCAACACCTGCACACCTCGCCTCGTGCCAAAGGACCACTGGCATCTCAATTGCTTCACGAGCATCTGCAAGTTCCTCAGCTCCTCTGCAGTCATCAACATGCCCAACTTTACTGAAGATAAAGGCCACTGTTGGACAAGGCATAAGGCTAAGTCCTAACAAGAAGCAGGTTGCCTTCCATGTGCCGTCTAGTGAAGATGAAGTTGATGATGAGGAATTAGAAGAAATCATCAGAGACAAACAAGAATGGGTCGCTAGAGCCAAAGGCACCAATGTGCCTCTTCTGCTGGATCCCAAGTTGACCCTCGACTTCATTGATATCTCACACAAGGACGCCAACACTCCTATGCCTGACTTCAAACTCACACCTGGCCAGAATCACATGTTAACGGACTTCATAGGCGAAGAAAAATGGAAGTTTGAGAAGGCCAGGAAGCTAAAGAAGGCTCAGTACAAGAAGGAGCATCTTCTGAAGAAGAACATTGTCCGAATGACAACTGATGAACTTGTGACCATGCAAGCTGAGATCAAAGCACTCAATGATAAATTTGACAAATACCGTGCAGATTGGCTGGGAGCCAAGGTTAGATTCGTTAACATGGCTAAGGGATTCACCTCTAATGTTGCAGCCCCAACGCAACATGGAATTCCTCAGGCTGAATCATCTGCTCAGCCTACTAGAGAACCTGCCGGCACCGCTGATGAAAATCAGGCTGCTGAAGAAAATGAAAGCACCAGGGTTGGTGAAGACATTCCAGCCGCTAAAGAAACTACCAGGGAAACCTCTAGTGTTGCGCCTGAATAACAAGCCAGGCCTATTGAAGCATCTACTACAACGCCTGAAGAGACTGACCAAGCCAGGACAACTGCATTAGTTGTGCCTAGAGAAACTGAACCAATTTCTTCTACTCCTCCTGCACCAACAACAAGCATCAACCTTCCTTCTGCATCAGAAGTGAAGAAAACCAAGGTTGCGGAGCGAGCAACTGTGAAGAAAAGGAAAGCAATTGCTGCCTCAGAGTCTTCAGCTCCGAAGAAAGTGAAGACTTTGACAAGCTCCTATGAAAATCCCATAGATGTTGTTCCTCTATCATGCATGCCATCAAAGGAGATTGTTCCCTTTGGCGAGGAATATGTGATTCCCAATGAATCAGATGAAGAAGATCCTTCTGCTGCTTCGACAGGGTAGTTAGATGAAGAAATTGAAGTGGATAACATCCCTTCAACTCCACTGGTTTCATCACCCATGCCTCAGTTCATAGCTAAAGAGGCCGACGTTGAAGAAATAGATGAGGAAGATGAAGACGCAGACATTGGGTGTACCACTCCAATTCTGAATGATGACTACTGGGAAAGTCATCACCCCAATTAACCACTGTTCACCCCTCTGCAAGAGATTCCTCAGTCCCCTGTTCAGAACAAAGAAATTCACACGGGCTCTGAAGAACATCATGCATCTCTCCTCACTATTCCTGAAGAAGTTCCAGCCACTAGTGCTGATGAAAATGTTGCTATTGAGATGGAGGCCAAGGCTGCTGAAGAGATTGCCACTGAAATTCCTCAGCCCGTGGCTCCAGAGACTGTGATTCAAGAGGCTGTGACGACTTCAACAGTTAATCCTCAGCCCAAGCCTTAGAATCCTCACTCCAAGAAGCAGAAGTTCAAAGCTGAGGACTTCTTTGTCGAGCACATGTTCTTCACGGATTATAATCCATATGACTCTGTAAGACTCAGACATAGGTGCTTCTGGACAGCAAGCCAAATGAACTTCTATTCCTCACTGCAGTTCAATAAAGACAAGATCTTTGACCATGATCAAATTCTTCATGTGGACATGGAGTCGCTGCCCTACTTGAAAGTGCGTTAAGTCGACTAGAGGGGGGTGAATAGGCGATTTTTATGAATTCTTCACCGAGGAATTTCAGGGTGAGGAAATTCCTAAGAGAAGAACTACTTGGAGCGGAATAAGTACTCAGATGCAAACATAACAGAACATAAGCATGATCATCATGACGAAATGAATACAAGTCATAGAGTACAAAAAGCGTAAACACATGATAAACAGAATGAAGACAAACAGACTGAAGAAATTGAACTAAGGAAATTGAGAAAGTCTTCAGTCAATGTCTTCAAACAAATATGAACAAGCACACAACACAGAAATGAGGAAATGGAAGGGTTGAGGAAATGGAACCAGTTAGCTTGGTGAAGACAATGATTTGGTAGACCAGTTCCAACTGCTGTGACAGTTGTACGTCTGGTTAGGGCGGCTAGGTATTCAAAACTGAGGACACACAGTCCCGGACACCCAGTCCTGAACACGCAGTCCAGTACACTTAGTCCTCATCGTATTCCCCTTGAGCTAAGGTCACACAGACCTCGCCCAATCACTCGTGGTAAGTCTTCAGGTGAATTCCAAACCTTCACAAACTTGGTCACTCGGTGATCCACAATTTCCTCTTGGATGCTCTAGACCATGACGCTTAACCGTCTGGAAGATGCACAGTCTTCAAAGGTAACAAGCGTCAGATCCACGCAGGATCAATCTCTTCAGTGATGCTCAATCAGTTTGGGCGTGTAGGTGTTTGGGTTTGGGTTTTACTCACTTGATGATTTTCGCTCAAATTCCTTGGAGGATGGGATGCTCTCAAATGACAAGTGTCAGATTCTCTAGGAGCAGCCAACTAGCTAGTGGTTGTAGGGGGCAACTATTTATAGCCTAGGGAGCAGCCCGACATGATAATACATAAATGCCCTTCAATGATATGACCGTTAGGTGGTAAGATATTTTGGGACAGCTGGTGAGGGAGTCATGGACAAAGGGGTCCTTGGGCGTCCGGCCTGTTGGATATGGGCCGTACTAATGGGCTGTGAAGATTCAAGACCGAAGACTCTCTCCCATGTCCGGATGGGATCCTCCTTGGCGTGGAAGGCAAGCTTGGCGACCAAATATGAAGATTCCTATCTCCGTAACCGACCTTGTACAACACTAGTCCCCTCCGGTGTCTATATAAACTGGAGGGCTTACTCCGGATCGATATGCAATCATAATCATAGTCATACAGGCTAGACTTCTAGGGTTTAGCCATTACGATCTCGTGGTAGATCAACTCTTGTAATACTCATATTCATCAAGATCAATCAAGGATGAAGTAGGGTATTACCTCCATAGAGAGGGCCTGAACCTGGGTAAACATTGCGTCCCCTGTCTCCTCTTACCATCGACCTTAGATGCATGGTTCGGAACCCCCTACTCGAGATCCACCGGTTTTGACGCTGACATTGGTGCTTTCATTGAGAGTTCCACTATGCCATCCTCAAAAGGTTTGATGGATCCTTCAATCACCTACAACAATGCTGTCCAAGGGGAGGTCTTCCTCCCCGGACAGATCTTCGTGTTCGGCGACTTCGCACTGTGGGCCAACTTGCTTGGCCATCTAGAGCAGATCGACAGCTACGTCCCTGGCCGCCAGGTCAGATTCGAGAGCTCGAACTACATCACAAATATATGTGGATACTTGATCTTCGACGGATTCGATACCATGGCAATCGCTCCCCGTCACCCCGATGAATATGACTTAGATCTGTCATCGGGCCATACCCAGGAAATTGCACCTGTAACCCCTCTGGCCTTAGATCCAAAGCAGGTCTCGCCATTCGAGGACAGGAAGCTCAACCCCGCCACGGAAGCCGCAGACTCCACGGTGTTGGAGCCGCACATAGACCTAACCTACGATAATGCCTGTGTCACCGGAACCTCGGACTCGTTCCGGTTATAAGTTCGAACTACATGTGTCCGCGCATGTTGAGCATGATCGGTTATCGATCGCCGAATTCAACATCGCGGACATCTTCTGGCACTCACCTTTGGGCGATGTGCTGAAATCATTAAAAAATCTATCCTTAGTGAGGGATTCATAGCTGAACTGTATCCGGTTCGAACTAGAAGCTGATGACGGGGTATTTCGCTCCCCACCCATCACCCACTTTATAGCCACCATCGAAGACTTAACAGAGATGCTCGATTATGGCTCCGAAGACATTGACGGTATGGACAATGATGCAGACGTGGAGCATGGCCAAAACCCTCCGCTTACCAGACGCTGGACGGCCACTTCTTCGTACGATGTATACATGGTGGATACGCCTAAAGAATCTAACGACGACGACAAAGAAGATCCAGTTGAGGACAAACCTCCTGGGACACAACCTAAGCGCCGATGTCAGTGGCGCCGCTCTAGGTCACGTTGTGCAAAAGATAGCAATACCGGCACAGGAGAAGATAATACTCCTGTCGGTGCCAACGATAATGAAGACCCCGTTGAAGCAACTTCCGAACAAGAAGAATGGGAAGATGGGCAATTTAGCCCCGACGAACAGGCCATAAATGAAGAATCAGAGGATGGTAATTATATTCCGCTCTCCGAGGATGAGGTGAGCCTCGGCAACGAGGATTTCATCCTGCCTGAAGAACCTCTCGAGCAGGAGCGCTTCAAGCGCCAGCTAATAGCCACTGCAAGAATCCTAAAAAAGAAGCAGCAGCAACTTCAAGCTAATCAAGATCTCCTAAATGATAGATGGACTGATGTCCTAGCAGCCGAAGAATACGGCCTTAAGCGCCCAGCCAAAAGTTACCCGAAGCGCAAATTGCTACCTCAGTTCGATGATGAGGCGCTGGAGCCCATACCATTATCACGCAATGGGGCTGACTGACTACCACGTGGTCGGGATAAAAGCGGCAACTCAAGCCGAACACCAGCCTGCCCCGCCTCATTATAAAGGCAAAGATAAAACAGCTCGTGGTTACACATATGACCTCCGGCAGGACTTGAACAACATAGCAGGGCATACCAAATCGATCTACGGATCTCCAGGACGTACCTCGACACGTGTCGACGGCTATCTATTCGGACGTGACAAGCCTAGTCATGCACGGGCCAAACACCGCAGACGGACTCCATCGGAGCTACGTCGCGATACGGCCCGATATAGAGGCGCCGCACACCCTCTTTAATTCACTGATGAAGTAATGGATCATGAATTCCCAGAAGGGTTTGAACCCGTAAATATCAAATCATACGATGGAACAACTGACCCTGCAGTGTGGATCGAGGACTTTATTCTCCATATTCATATGGCTCATGGAGATGACCTCCACGCCATCAAATACCTCCCTTTAAAACTCAAAGGGCCAGCTCGGCACTGGCTAAACAGTCTGCCTAAAAATTCTATTGGCAGCTGGGAGGACTTGGAAGAGGCTTTCCTCGACAACTTCCAAGCTACATATGTCCGGCCATTAGATGCCGATGACATAAGTCACATTGTCCAGCAACCTGGAGAGTCAGCCAGGAAACTCTGGACTAGGTTCTTAGTTAAAAAGAACCAAATCGTCGACTGTCCAGACGCGGAAGCCCTAGCGGCCTTCAAGCACAGCGTCCGGGACGAGTGGCTCGCTCGCCACCTCGGTCAAGAAAAACCAAAATCCATGCCAGCCCTTACCGCTCTGATGAAACATTTTTTGCGCAGGAGAAGACAGCTGGCTCGCTCGTAGAAGCAACAGCGCCAGTGATCCGGGCACTTACGAAGTCCGGGACAGCAATGGCAAAGCACGACGCAGTAAATACAAATGCCGCAATGATAACGAAAGAACGCATGACATAGCGGTCAATGCCGGATTCAGCGGCCCCAAATCCGGTCAACGGAAGAAGCCATTCAAGGCAAATGGAGGTGGACCATCCAATTTGGATAAGATATTGGACCGGCCCTGCCAGATTCATGGCCACCCCAACAAACCAGCTAATCATACCAACAGAAGCTGTTGGGTCTTCAAGCAGGCCGACAAGTTCAACGCCGAACACAAGGGGAGGAGGCCGCCAGGAGATAGCGACGACGAAGAAGGTCACCAACCGAATACCGGGGGTCAGAAGCAATTTCCCCCTGAAGTGAAAACAGTGAAAGGTATACGTGACACAAAACTCTACAGGGGAGCAGGAGAAACACTCCCTCCGGACGGAGGATCATACTATGGCGCCCTTAGCCGAAGTACAAAGCGGTCTCCTTAAACCGCATATCTTGTTGGCCATTAAGCTACCGGTCTCCATTCAACATGATCGACTAAGTTTGGAGCAGGACTAGCAGTTCGGCTTCCGTCGTTCGCCTCATATACCTGCAAATCTGTACCACGCATACATAACTATGCACTTCAAATAGCCTGGGAATCGGCGGAAGCACACCACAGACGGGTCTACAAGTACTCCCATAAACTACTTCCTTTTTCTCTTTTCTAAATTACTCTTTCTTTTTCCATCATCCTTTGCCACAGTTAGCGCAAAGGCAGGTCATCTCATGGATGACATCAGAGTCTGGGTTCATAAATTCACCCAAAGGCTACTCCTGTTAAGGAGCCCCTCCACCGAGGAAAGGCGGCACAGACGTGTGACAAGAGGTCCAAAGTAACTTTTTGTAGACCGCACTCTCTATTTTTCGAGCCTGTAAAGTGCCTGTTTTCTCAGCCGCCGACCCCTGGCATGTCAAATAGCCGGGGTTGTGTCGTCATTATCTACAAAATGACAATTGCATGTCACTTAGGTTCTAGTGAATATACTCCTTATCCGGTATTCACTTCTCTATAAAGAACCGAATTTTGCTCCTTTTGGTTGTTTCACACACTCACCCCAGCATACCTTGCCAGGGGCTTGACATAGGAACAAAATGAGTTGCCACCAAAGTCCGAACAACTTCATAGCATACTTCGGCATCACGAGTTCAGCCTTTTATGCATCAACTCCGAATCATGTCTTGGGTCAATAGTTGGGTTGCCCAGCTTCTGTGCTTGCTACCTTACGTTCCTCTCTATCGGCTAGGCTTGTAAAGGGAGAACTACTACGATTGTGTTTCCGGTTCATCTGGTCAAACACCTTAGTAGAGAAAGCCGAAAACTAACTGTCATGATGCGGCGAGAGCTGGTCAACCGCTCGACAACTTAACGGGGTCTTTTGCGATTCCCCCGTATTACATGAAGGACCTTCTTTCGGGTCATACATGTAACGCACCGCATTGGGATAACTGTGTACATAACAGGGTCTATATCGTAGATCCACCATAAAACTCCTATGGCTAAGTGAAAGTGTTAACTCCCTATAGTCCGATTTCCTAGTTCACCGCATTGACACCTCCTTTTTGGACCAAGACGTTGGGTTAAGAGTGATCAATTGCTTTTCTGAACACCCCCGTACTTCCCACGAGGGGGCTGAAGCCGACGACTGGAAATCTTTCAGATTATATAAAAACAGCCGCACAGGAGGATTCAAAGCTTTTAAGCAACTCTAAAATAAACTTTATTATTCCATAATACTATTTTTCACAACATCAATACATCTCACTCGAATATCATATCTTTCGAGCACTGACCCTCTATCAACCAGGCAGCCTCTAAGACATCTTCAAAATAATGCTCTGTTGCGTGATGGTCCTTGCCCTTGGGTGGACTCTTCACTGCAACATCGATGGCCTTCATCTTCGTCCAGTATGTTTTCACACGGGCAAAGGCCATCCGTGCACCTTCAATGCGCGTTGATCGCTTAATGGAGTCGATGCGCGGCACCGTGGCAGCAAGTCACCGCACCAAACCAAAATAACTATCCGGAATTGGCTTGGTCGGCCACAGCCGGACTACGACGTCTTTCTGGTAGCGCCGGATATCCGGTGTAGTTCTGCCCATTGGGTCATCTGTTCATTCAGCAACAGTGGGTGCTTTGATGCACCAAATTGCAACCAGAAAAGCTTCTCCGTTGCATACCCTTCTTGTGCTTGGTAAAACTGCGTCGCATCGGAAGCACTCTTCGGCAAATCCAATAAAGCATCTGGAGAACTCCACACTTGATTAAGCGGGGCATAATTCGGATCGCCGAACTTAGTTTGCAATAAAAAGGGCTTACCAGCCGCGATCTCCCCAGCTTGCCGGATCTCCTCCCGGGCCGCTCTAGATTCGGACCGGGCTTCTCTTGCCTCTTGTAAGGCCTTGTCAAGATCAGCTGTTTTGGCTTTATTATCCCTCTTGAGAAATCTGCAGCGGCTAGCGGCCTCCTTTAGTTCAAGCGTCATCGAGGATATTTTCTCCTCGTATTGGTGCCGAGCAGCCTGTTCGGCCTTTAACTCGGCAGATGCCTTTTTGACAGCCGCATTACTAATTCGGGCCTGCTCCTTGGCCCGGGCTAGCTCAGCTCGAAGGATCTCGATTGCGGTAGCACCATCTACAAATATGTACATCTTATTACACAATTCTTCGCATCATGCTTATATTGTAAACATGTGCATAGTATGGCTGCCCCAACAACATACCTTGCGCCTCGTCAAGTCGCCTGTTGATAAGCGCGATATCATTATCCGCCTCATCAATCGTGTGTTGCAAATCCGCAACTTCTGTAGTCCGGGCAGTTACCGGGGAGGTCACAGCCTGTGTTCCAATTAATCAGATTATTTCCTGGGCATATCTTTTGATCCTCTGACCGCCTCCCTCGGGAAGCCAATCAGAGTCTCAGGGGATACTATCTATACACATGTGTATTTTGTGAATAAAACACAATCGAACATGTTACAGTACAAACCTCGAAGCCTCTTAGCAGGCCCACGAAGGCCTCATTCAATCCGCTTTTCGCGGACAGGACCTTTTCAACCACTGTGCCCATCAAGGTACGATGTTCCTCTGAGACGGACGCCTGCTGCAGCATGTTCGTCAATATATCCGGCGCCTCTCGGTCTCCGGAAGCTGCTGAAGGAGTATGACCTCCCTTTGAAGGAATCCGTTTATTTGTATCCGACTGTAGACCGGACTGCTCGGGACCTCCATTGTTGGTCTTCGGACCCTGGGCCACCAAAGTATCACCTTCGGGGAGTGTCTTCGTCATCCCTTGAACCACTTGTTGATCGGGGGAGACCCTCCGCGACGACACCTTGAAGTCGTCCGCCATATTGGGCGAGGAGACCGGTGGAGGCATCTCACTTTCCATCATCTCCGGGAGAAGGTCTCCCGAGGAAGAGGATTGTTGAAGAAGACTGCGCGCCGAACTACAAAAAACATATATTCTAGATGTTACAAGAAAGGAACGGGACATGTTTAAAACACCCTTGTTCACTTACGATTTGGCCGGAGGCTTGTCCTCATCATGGGACTACGCAATGACATCGTCCTCCAAGCCCGAGCCACCCGACAGAAGCATCTTGCCTCGCTTAGGATCCTTTTTCCTCCCAATCTTCGGAGGCGGCCCTTTTCTTTCTATGGGGGAAGAGACGTTGACTTCCCCTTCATTTTTGTCTTCGGATGATGGAATCTTGATTCCCCCGGACACAATGTCTAATATACCTTCGGGATGGAGGCCATCTTTGGTCCTCCCACTCTCCCCCTTGCTCTCCTTCACAGGCATCTGGTATGGTGCCGGGGCCAGCATCTTTGTTAATACAGGATCCGCTGAGCCTTCAGGAAGGGGGGCCGAACACCTAATTAGTTTCGCTTTCTTTATCTAGCCCTGGAAGAAGATAGTTTGCTCAGTAACGTATTACGGCATACTTAAATACAAAGTGTTCGGAAGTCAAGTGCTCACCGGGGTATCTGGACTGTTGCAGTCGAGGCCGGCGTCCTTAGTGGTGTCTGGCCAATGTTTTCGTTTCCCAAAAAACAACTTCCACATCCCTTTGTGTGTAATGCCGAAGAAGTTTTGGAGGGTTCGTCGTCCTTTCAGATTAAACTCCCACATGCGGAGAGTCCTACACTGGCATGGCAGAGTTCGGCGGACTAGCATTACTTGAATCACGTCGACAAGATCGATGTCCTTCTCAAGGAGGGTTTGGATGCGGCTCTGTAGAGTCTGCACTTCATCAACTAATCCCCAGTCCAGCCCCTTATTGATCCATGATGCAAGCTATAATGGAGGGCCGGAACGGAACGCACGTATACCTGCCCACTTGGTACTACGGGGGTCCGTGATGTAAAACCACTCTCGCTGCCATTGGTTGGAAGTTTCGGTGAAAGAGCCTTTTGGCCAGAGAGTGTTGGTAAGCTTGCTTACTACAGCACCGCCACACTCCGCTTGTTCCCCATCGACTACCTTCGGCTTCACACTAAAGGTCTTGAGACATAGGCCGAAGTGTGGGGGGATTTGGAGGAAGGCCTCGCACGTGATGATAAACGCCGAGACGTGGAGGAGAGAATCTGAAGCTAGATCGTGAAAATCTAGTTCGTAATAAAACATTAGCCCCCGGACAAAGGGGTGGAGAGCAAACCCTAGCCCTCGGAGGAAGTGAGATATGAATACAACCCTCTCACCGGATCTGGTGGTCGGAATAACCTGTCCTTGAGCAGGAAGCCTATGGGGGATCTCCGCGGTCAGGTATCTGGCCGCCCGAAGCTTTGCAATATCCTCCTCTGTAACGGAGGAAGCCACCCATCGACCTTGGGGGATGGGTCTGGACATGATGGGGAAGCTTGGAGCAATGAAGTTGAACCTTGGGTGCTAGAACTCGAGGTTGGACAGGCTGATGAGAGGTTTGGCGTAAAAAGACGGCCCTTGGTTCCTTTATAAAGGCACCGGGTATTGAATGCCTCCTCATGAGCCTGAAGACCTGCCTATTCCTAAGGAATCTTTCCAACAGAACGGTTGGGTTACCCACGCTCGTATTGATGAGAATCCCGCAATAAGGGGACACGATCTCTGCTTCGACAGGACGTGCCAATAACAACCACACCTCGAAACGTGGAACGGCAGGATAGGAAATGGTTCAAAATAAACAACCGGGCGAGCGTGATGTCACGTTATAAAAATTATCAGCAGATTGGACTCGTGAAATACTATATTCTCTACGGCTGTGGTACTTGTGATGCAGGTCTGGACACTGTCGTTTCGTCTGAAGACTATCATGAAGTATTCGGAAAGGGGAACCAGCCTTGCAATGCCGAAGACAATCTGCGTGCCGAACACCTCGTCATTGAAGCCTAGTTCAGGGGCTACTAAGGGAGTCATGGACTAAGGGGTCCTCGGGCGTCCAACCTGTTGGATATGGGCCGAACTAATGGGCTGTGAAGATTCAAGACCGAAGACTCTCTCCCATGTCCGGATGGGATCCTCCTTGGCGTGGAAGGCAAGCTTGGCGACCAAATATGAAGATTCCTTTCTCTGTAATTGACCTTATACAACCCTAGTCTCCTCTGGTGTCTATATAAACTGGAGGGCTTAGTCCAGATCGATATACAATCATAATCACAGTCATATAGGCTAGACTTCTAGGATTTAGCCATTACGATCTCGTGGTAGATCAACTCTTGTAATACTCGTATTCATCAAGTCAATCAAGGAGGAAGTAGGGAATTACCTCCATAGAGAGGGCCCGAACCTGGGTAAACATTGTGTCCCCTGTCTCCTGTTACCATTGACCTTAGACGCACGGTTCAGGACCCCCTACCCGAGATCCTCCGGTTTTGAAACTGACATCTGGCGCGTAGCACAGCAACGGTCAGAAATTTGACTAACCAATTCCTCAGGGCTATCATGTTCCTCACTTGTAGGCAATCCGCACTAGAGAATTCCTAACTCCTCAGTCAGAACAAATTCCTCA
Organism: Triticum dicoccoides; assembly: GCF_002162155.2. Classification (NCBI taxonomy): domain Eukaryota; kingdom Viridiplantae; phylum Streptophyta; class Magnoliopsida; order Poales; family Poaceae; genus Triticum; species Triticum dicoccoides. Next base: position 261,819,944 of record NC_041380.1, read on the forward strand.
GAGACCAGAAGAACTTCGTCTCTGTCACTGAAGAATTTGACTGAACTGTATGGGATTTCCAATGGATTCAGTCGAAGGGATTGGTAGGTGTAGTATTTTGAGTTGCGTATCACTTGCAAACTTTTCCTTAGTATTTCCTCGACCCCCTTTAATAGTACAGTGTTTCCTATGACTCAACAAAGAGAAAAGAGAAACTACGAAACCAAAAGTCTTCATGCTTCATGTTCCTCGAATGAATACCAAGTCTTCATGGTCACACCAATTTCTTCACTTTCAAAGCCTTCAGAAAGTCTTCAGAAATCCAAAGTCTTCAATCGAAGAACTTCATTTTTAGGGGTCGACTTTCTCTGACAATTTCAAACTCCTCATAGACTTATAGACCAGTGTACACTCACAAACACATCTGTCCCTTAACCTATAAGTCTTCAATACACCAAAATCACTAAGGGGCACTAGATGCACTTACAATCTCCCCCTTTTTGGGGATTGATGACAATATGGGTTAAGTTTTCAATGGGGATAAACATATGAAGTGTAAATACTGATATTGAGGACTTTGATTGCAAGATATAGAAGAACTCCCCCTGAAGATGTGCATAATGAGGAATTTTCTTTTGAAGCAATGCACACTTGAAGAGTAGAATCATGGAGATTTCCCCCTACATCTTGTAATTCATACACGCATTTAACATATAATATGAAGAATTTTAAATGCATGATTAAATATGGTGACTGATGTAATTCAGCATGCGTGTAATAACATATATGAGGAATAAGCATGCAGAAGAACACATCAAAAGTATCAAACCACCATCGGGTTTTAAGTTTATAACTCGATCCAGCAAAGTCTCGAAAAGAACGAGAGTTGTAACTTAGAAAAAAACACCCATATAAGTAGATCCGCTTGAAGACTAGCTCAAATTTCTCCTTCTTTGTCATCGAATGACCAAAAGGGTCGAAGAATGAGGACTAACGCCCCTGAAGAATATCATCAGTGAGTCGATGAAGGAGCACCAACATTGTTGGGGTCGGTTGTTGAGGTAGGGCATGCTGTAGTGTCATCCAAATCTTCATGCTCATCAGTCGTGCGTGATGAAGAATAGGAGCTGGCGACCAAGGAAGGAACTTTGGTTTTCTTGAATTTCTTCGCTGGTGGCTGAGACCAGTCAAAGTCCTGCTTGAGACCCATTTGCTTCAGATCTTCTTCACCATATAGATGTGACAGAACAGCCCAGGTGCGACCGAAGACTTCATGGAGGTAGTAATGGTTTTTCTTCACTGCATTGTGTGTAGCAGTCATGTTGTGAAGAATAGAACCAAACTGACACTTAACCCATTTTGTGGTTGTGATCGACCTTCTGGTGAAGACTGAGGAGAAGCTCATGATCAGTCATCACCCTTGGAGTTGTGCCTTGGGGATTTTGCTTTGAAGCATTTGCGACAGAGTCATGAGTGGTAGAGTCATCATTGGTAGAGTAGGATGCAGCTTTGCGGAACTGACCATCCAATGGAGGAATGCCTTCATCAATAATAGCAGTAGCCTTGCCCTTTTCATCAGATGAGGAAAATGTCCGCTTGAGGACTTCTATTGGGGGCAGGTAACTGACGTGATTCTGAAAATCAGCCTTGTAGTTGAGTGAAGACCTTGTTCTGAGGAATCTCATAATCCAAGGAGCATAAGGCTTCAACTCAAATGGAGAGAGTGCAACATTTGGCAGAGTGCTCATGAAGAAATCATGGTAGTTGATAGGAATGCCTTGTATGATATTGAACAGCAGATTCTTCATGATGCCAACAACTTATTCATCATTCGAGTCGTGGCCTTTTATTGGACTCAATGTCTTTGACAAAATGCGATAGACAGTTCTAGGCACAAACATCAATTCCTTCACGAGGAATTTGGTCCTTGGGGCTTGACCGGGCTTCAGCGGCTTCATCAACACTTGCATGTAGTGAGCGGTAAGTTCATGTTCATGGTAGATACAACATGCACCTTCAAGGGGAGGATTGACATGCAAGGCATGAAGCAATTTAGAGGCTGGTGCTTTGAAGTGAGTATTCTCTGTCATCCAGTCCAATACCCAAGATCCTGTGATGTGCAGCATTGCATAGAACTGAAGAATTAGCTCTTCATTCCAATCAACAATATTAGTGCAAAAGTTAAGCAGTCTAGCGACATGAAGAACACTGAGGACAGGCGTGAAGCAAGGAAGTGATTCCATGTACACGTGAGGAATATGCTCATGGTTGAAGACTTTGTCTTTGTTTAAAAGCAGCCAAGAATAGAAGTTGGCTTGGCTGGCAGTCCAGAAACGCTTCCTTCTAAGACGAGCAGAGTCATAGGGGTTGTAGTCCGTGAAGAATACGTGCTCGTGGAAGAAGTCATCAGCCTTAAATTTTTGCTTCTTTGAGAAAGGATACTTTGGCTTGGGCTGAGGAGTGTCAGTCAATTGCATCACAACCTCAGGAATCGCAATCTTAGGATCCACAGGCTGAGGAATGTGAGTTTCTTCTTCAGTGGCAGCCTGGGTTTTCAATTCTTCAGCAGTAATTTCATCAACACTAGTGGCTGGAATCTCCTCATGAATAGACAGAGTGGGGTGTGGTTCTTCAGATCCCATTTGAACTTCAGTAGTCACTGCACTACAAAAGAATACACTTCCGTGATGATACGTGTTTGTCACAGTAGGTCGCGTTTTTTGTCATGCATGTACATCCATGAAAAATTTATGATAGAATCAAGATAGTCATACCTGTGCTGTCGTAGAAGTGTTCCATGACATTACCAAAATTATCATCACGGAAGTGTCCACTTCCATGACGATAAATCGCGCATCACAGAAGTGCTTTTGTCAAGCATGACCGACACGTGGCATCCACCGTAAGGGTACACCGTTAAGCTATCGGGTCGGGTTTTGGATCCAATAATCCTTTAACAGCCCCGACCAATGGGGATTTTCCACGTGTAAAATCATCATTGGCTGGAGGAGACACGTGTCAGGTCCACATTGGCACAGGTGTCACTCATCCAATGGGCGAGATGCGCCTATGATATGTTGACACGTGGACCGGCCCATCAAGTTTAAATGGGCCGGCCCAACTGAAGGCCCACAAGATTTTGTGGACCATAATGGGCCGGCCCAGCTAAAGGCCCACGAGATTTTGCGGACCATAATGGGCTGGCCCAGCTAAAGGCCCACAAGATTTTGCGGGCCATAATGCAAGATGATGAGACTGCGCTTGTTCAACACTTATATCTTCCTCACTCTGAAAGATAAACAAGCAGATAGATGACAGGTTTTGCACATAAAAGTATCAGTGCTGACAATTCATCACATTTCTTACTGACGAATAAAGTGACACAGTTTAAAATTGCATTAACACAATATGGTATTGTTCAGGTCAAGACATGGCAGGAAATGACATTGTGAAGGAGTTGGCAGCTTCATGACACCACTGGATTACAGATCAAGAACTCATAAGTATCAATGGTTAGTGTGCTGTTAATTTATACCATTTCAGATTGGCAAATAAAGAGACGGTTTAAATAATAGTAGAATGATATGACATTGTTCATAGTTAAGACATTGCAGAATATGACATTGTGCTGTAGTGGGTAGGTTCACCACACCACTGGATTACGGATGAAGAACAGAAGCATACATGCAGTGCAAAAGAAGATCACTTGCTCTGTATAGTTTAATTTACATGGTATGAAGAAGGAACTTGGTTGTACAACTGAAAACTTAAATTGAGAAAGGACAAACTTTTGTTTATGAACTACATAATAAACTTTAAAAAAGCAATTTGATGCAAACACCAAAAATAAACAGCTGTTGTAGTCATGCCTAACCAAATATATACAACAAAGTCTGAAGGCTTGAGATGGACAAACATACATTATTGGTGAAGACATGCTCTATAAAGGCCTTGTCCATGCTGATGGGGGGGGGCAATTCAAGAAGTTTACCACAGAATGTTCTTCAAAAGCATTGCCTTTATTCTACATTTTGTTAAGAGTAAATATAGATGTGATAATATACGAAAAAATGGAGAATATTTAAGATAAGATGAAGAGTGATGCTACATAACCAAGTAGCTATAAATGTAAGTGCAACGATACAGGCAAAAGGTACATCCAAGAGCAATGCACAGCTAAACTTCTTCAGTACCAACCTTATGGTAAGAGTAAATATAGACCTGATGTGTAGAAAATGGAGGGCAAAGGAAAATAAGCTGCAGAGTGATGGTACATGAACAACTACCTGTCATTATAAGTACACTGATAAAGGACAACATGTACTTACAAGAACAATGCAGAGCTAAAAAACATTGGCATTAGATATACTCTACACTAATGTAACCATTCATACAGATCAGATAATTTGGAGCGAACAATTGATAAGCAAGCTATCTTGCATACTGCTGTCACATAATGAACCAGGTATGTATGCAAGTACAGTGATACATGACAACAGTTACTAACAAGAGCAAAGTAGTGGGCAGCATATTTGCGATATCCTGTCGTTCTTGTCAAACCGGATTTCTTCTTCGAGCAGATTTCCTGCAAAAAAGATCCGTAAGGCACATGCGGAAAAGTAGAAGTTCAAATTGTCATGTGATTTCATAGACAATACCTCATCCTGGGAATGAGACCAGTGCATAGCAAGGTTTTTCCATTCAATGTCTTCTAAATTTAGCACAGAAGACTTCACCGGAAATTCATTTATAGATTTGCCATCAAAGTGTGATTTCCTCAGGTAACACCGATACTGCTGCAATGCTTCCTTGAAAAGCACAAGCAAGCTTTGCTCATCATGACTATCCAGATTGACCCTCGCCTAGTTACAACAATGTAATGTAAATCATTGATGTGTTCAATCAGCAGAAAATAGGAAAATAATAACCATGAATAATAGCACTTACACGTAAGTTGGACAAGAAGATGTGAAAATGGTGTTTGTCTTCACAATAATCTTCCCATGATGGGAATATATGCACGTAGTCCCTAAGAACATTGAAAGCATTGTCCTTTAAACTGGGAATAAATGGAATGGGGTTCCAATCTACAGGAATTGGCTGTCTCTGCAGTTGGGATAGGTCTTCGGCCGGTGGACTTGTTGTACTTTTTGCTGGAGTGGGATTTTTCTGTGGTACAGCTGGTGCTATGGAAAATGAAATCGGTATACCTTTTGCTGGAGTGCAGGTCCTTTGTGGTGGGGCTAGTGGTGTGGCCAGTGAAGTATGGGTATAGTCTGCTGGAATCGGTCCTACGTTTTGTGTCACTGGTTGTACAACCAATATAAGTGGGGTGTTGTCTGATTTCTTCGGCACCACCACATTTTTCATGGACTTTGCTGGTGCTCCTTCAGGTTCGGCAATCACCCTCTTCCTTTTTGATGTCTGATGCACAAGAACAGCATTTGAGTGGGAAAACATGGTATGATGACAGATGGAATATGTATTGATAATGGATGGGCATGGCATCTCGACATATATGATGAGTAAACTAAGCAGATGGCGGTGCAACAAAGTAGAAGAAATGCAAGAAAACATATGCAAGATACCCGCAATCAATAAAACATTGCCAAATTAGAACAGGCACCTTGATGGGTGAACAGGACAGGCCAACCGCCTTTGACTCCTCGAGGTTAGAATAGTCATTAGGATCATATTCTGAACAAGAATCAACAGGTGGGGAGCGTATGAGTTTCATTGCATCCAGAATGGCACTCAATGCCTTGGTGCCAATTTTGTAAGTCATTGCAGTGTTTAGCTTCAAGAGTGGACTGCTGCAAGTGCGACACAAAGCAGCTACACAGATCATAGTGTAGATATAACGGGAAAACCTTAAGCATCAGAGTAAAATCAGCAAAGTGGAACTTGCTGGAATATATGTGCTAGTATTTCCGGTGCGACTAGAAAGGCTTCGGATACCAGCTCTCTTCAAGTGAAGGTGCGGTACTGTTAATATCAGTGTAACTCTCAAAGGCGACACAACTCCCCGCATTTCCTTGCTATTCTTATAGGATTCAAGTGGGCATGCCACTACAAATCCTATTCCTATGTTTACAAGATCCTACGAATCAAAGAGGCTCAAAGTGTCCATCACAACCAACCATATAGACCTCTACACTGCAAATGTCCCTGCTCATCTTCAGTACAAGGAACATACTGTACTACTATCATACTCCCTTCATTCCAAAATATAAGTCTTGGTAGAGATTTCCACTACGGATCACATACAGATGTATCCAGATACATTTTAGAGTGTAGATTCACTCATTTTGCTCCATATGTAGTCCATGGTGGAATCTATACAAAGACTTGTATTTAGGAACGGAGAGAGTACATATTAAAGAAGAATGGAAGAGGAACATGGTAAAGAAGAGCAAGCAGATTTTGGATAATAAAATGTTGGTTGCGCAGTGCCCACACATGATGAACCAGAGCGCATTAAGAATGCAACTCCCAGCTGTCTCTCGACCATTTCAGGCGGTTGGATGAAGATCCTACGTCTCCTAACCCTTCTTCTTCCTCGTCTCTGATTCTTCCCCTATAGAACACCGCACGGGCCACCGGCCGGACCACCGGCCCCCACCTCCTGTGTTCCTCCGCCACCCCCACCCCCACCCCCGCCCCAACCCCCACCCGCGTTGATTTTTCTTCGTTCGGCGAGGCCCCACAACCACCCGAGCCCCTTCGATCGCACCGACGAACTCCGGCGAGCTCTGAAAAATCGACTGACCCAATTTTCAAATTTAGTCTACTGTGATTTAACTAGTGTGGAATATAAAAGGGGAAAACCATAAGCATTGGGAGTATAGTGTTGAGCGTGCCATGGTGGATCTGAAGGTGCAAACTGGACAAAGGCAACTTCGCAACCAAGACAAGAAATCAGAGTAAAGCAGTGGCGATCTATTTTCTTGTTGCGATAAATAAATTGAGCAGATACGAAAGAGTACCGCCTCTGGTGCGGCGCCGTGTATGCATCTGCTGAGAATTTGATGGTGCTGCGGTAGCGATGGCTGTCGGTGGCGTGGAAGCAGATCTAGGAGGGTAGACAGTGGCGGCGGGGCGCGGTGGATGAGACAGTCGTAGGAGCGGCGCCGACAAGGTGGACGACGGCGGGGATGAAGCGAGAGGACGAGATGCGAGGATCCCGGTCCGAAGCCGTGGATGAGAGAGGTCGATCTCTTGTAATGGACGGCAACATCGGGGTATCAGCTCCGGCATGGTGGAGGAGGACTATGGTGGATGGGGTGGCAGACGGCGGCGGACGGAGGAGGGTGGGGTGGAGAGGGTGTTTTGGTGCCCACAGAATACGAATGGGGAAAAGGGAGGTAGAGAGGAAGGGGGAACCATGTATTCAGGGCGCGCTTGTCTCAAATGCGAGGAAATTTACAAACTTAGCACCCGTTTCAAATTTCTACTACATCACATCAACATTAGTCGGTTGGGGATAGGACGGTAATCTCGCATACACCGAATATTTGCCGACGAGAGTTTGTTTTTGGCGCCCACCATGTATGAATATGAATCGGGGAGGGAGTAGGACACACTGTGTTTTGGCGCCCACCATGTATGAATCCGGGTGAGAGGCGGTTACGTCACGTTTGGGTGAAATTACAAACCTACCCCTATCGAAACCTATAGAAATCCAGTAGATAGGCTTTGCGTGGTAGGGATAGGCAGTAGTGATTTCCATCTCGCAGATTTTGGTTTCGGGCGGTTACTGCAACTTTCCCCGCTTCGTTCAAATTTTGCAGAGTGCACGTTTACCGTGCCAACTCAATTCGAATCTCGTTTGTATTCTATTTTTTTCGGGCGGGATCCATTTTCAATTGGAATTACCTTCTATATACATCATTTTTTATATATACTTTCAAAAGCACAACAAAGAATTCTGCTCCTTTATATGTATAATATGATTTACAAATACAACGATCTTGAAATCTTAAGGTTGAATTCGAAATTTTTTAACCAAATTATGTTCTACTAAAATGTATGGATCAGTAATATCTACATATTAAATAACATAGATGTGCGTGAATTCATATGAGTATGCATGTTTGATAGATTAATTTTGGTTCGAGTATGGATTACATGTATCATCATCTCGAATTTAAATATTTGAATCCCTTTTTTGTTCACTCCTTTCACGCCCATCTCTCTCGCATGCATGCTCCTTCAGGTAGCTATCACTCTCTTTTCTCCAGCTCACCTGCACGCTCACTTCATGTGTCTCCTATCCTCGCAAACATGGTCTCTCGACGTCTCCCTTGAGAAGTGTCACACTCTCCCTATCATTATACATTACACGGTTTTCATTATCTCTCACGTCTCTACTGTTCTCTGGTATCACTCGGTACCTAAGCTTTCTTTTTCACTGCCACACACACAGTCTCCACTTGTCTTTCACTTTGTCTTTCTCTCTATGGGATTCTCTCACACACCCTATATATCTCTACATATGACTCATACCACTAAAATTACTCTCTCTCTCTCTCTCTCCTGTAGACACAACATTTGTTACGGTCTCCTTTTTGTCTCCATCCCAGACTGACATTATTCATTTGTTTACCAATCAGACAACCCCGACTACCGTCTCCTCTCTCTCACACAAACACACACACAACTCATGCTTCCACTCCCCTTCCTGACTACCGTCTCTCTCTCTCTCACACACACACAAAACTCTCGCTGTCGCACCCCGACTCGTATTTCTATGACAAACGTTTATCGACTAGCTAGCCTCTAGATAGGTTTATACACCCGCACACTCATGCTTCCACCATCGCATACATGTCTCTCTCCCGCTCCTTGTATCTATGTAGATTTTTCTTCCCTTCTTGAGACACGCCCTCTCGATCATGCACACACACACTATCGCCTCATTTTAAGCTGATACCTATCGCACACACACTCCTTGTGTCTTTGTCACACATGCACTCTGTCCTCCTCCACTCTCCCTCTCTCTCACACACACATGGGCTTTTGGCAACAACTAGCAAGATGCCCATGCGTTGCATGGGACATCAAGATGCATTTGTATGAGTAGTTTATCTTGTGGGGGAAAAGGATGAACGAAGGAAGGCCTTATTTTCAAATGTGGAGAGGGGTGTGGGTATCTTTTTGCAAAATTGCCATAGTTTCCTTCCTATCCATCAGATATAGATCGGACGGCCTATATTGCAGGATGGCAGGCACACGATCATCACCGACAAAGCTTTTTATAAGAGTAGGGATAAAAATTAGAGTTGGTGATGATGGTGGGCCTGCCATCCTGCAATGTAGGTCATCTGATTTATATCTGACGGATAGGAAGGAAAATATGGCAATTTACCCGCACTCTTCACCACATTTGCAGATAAGGCCTTCCCTCGTTCATCCTTTTTCCCATAAGATCATGATGTTCTGTGCAACGCACGGGCATCTTGCTAGTAAGAGTAGAAATTAGACATATACCACTTCTCGAATCTTGGAACCAACAACATGCCTCCCTTATCTCATCAAAACCACCAAAGGAATATATTTTGAGTGAAACATAACATATTTTTAGTGATACACGTATTTCAAAACTAGACTTTTTTCTATCAAATCGGTGAATATGTATTAATATAATTTGATCGTGTGGCAACGCATTGGCACATTTCTAGTAGTGATTATAATTTTTTGGACACCAGACAAACGGCGGAGTACATATACGAAGAGAAGAGGCACATGCACGCAGTCGGCCTCTCGCTGTCTCGCACACATGAGTGTTACGTAAAGGCGACGTTAACAAATAAACCCTAAAACCCTAGGTGCACGATTGCTGCATTCGCGGGTACTAGGTACGTGGTGGAGCACCTTTGTAGGAATAGTCAGCTGAGCACGCCTCCTCGCCGCGTAATTGCTCTGACACAGACACGACCTCTCATAGCGTAGGCATTGAACCGGCGCGCCGGCCAAGAGGGCCGCACTCGCTGCAGGCCTGGCTGAGCACGCCTCCTCGCCGCGTGCAACCAGCTTAAGACTGCCCTGCCTTCCTTCATTGAATCCGTGCGTGTGCCGGCAACATGTCCTTCCGTGAGCCGGCAGGCATTTTAAAACACAAAAAATGACTAAAATATAATTAATTTACGCATGGTCTTGACTTGTTGTGCTCGCACTGGTAGAAGGAACTAGTAGAGGATTTTCTTTATTTATAACTCTCCTCACATTTTGTTTGGCTTTGAAGTGAATTATGGTTGTGGACATTATGTATGAATGTGTAGATATCTGTGAACATGAGTTTGATGTGGAAGTTGAACTTGGAATGTCGGGCTTGCGCGTGAACTATACCATGTCCAATGCTTTGTCTGTTATTGTTTGGAAAGTAATTGCTGTTATTACATGACCCGAAAAAAATACATTTTGTGCCACATCAGTAGATGCATGGACATCACAACAGGCATGCTGACTGGATAAACATTTGAACCTAGCTATTATGAAGGAAATTTTGTATTGACAACTGTTTTAGATAGTAGGAGACGCCTAGCCTGCTCTGCCTCTGCTAGCTTATTTCTGGCTTCTTCCATCTCTTCTTTGGCTTGGGTGAAGAGAGCATCTGATTGCTCTTTTCGCTTCTTCAGGAACTCAGCTACATTCTCAAGGGCTGCTGCATGCTTTCTTTCAGCCTTTACTAATGCCACGAGGACACGAACAACTGACGACTCCACCTGGCTTGTGTGTAATCCAGCATCATCTAGGAATTTGCACCTTGTGTCTAATCCAGCATCATTAGGGAACTGGCACCTTGTGTGTAATCTAGCCTCATTTTGGAAACATGATCTCGAGGTTGACCATACTTCCCTCCTCGCAGGAACTGCATCCTGACATGACGTTACTTCTTTTTTAGATCAATACTCAGAGCAACCTAGATCCATTTAGTAGAAGCCAGATAAACAGAACTCGGAGAAGTGAATTCAAAAGGAAAAATAAAATAAAAAACATACTACAAGGTGAGAACACCCACTTCCTACATCAAGCTAAAAACGAAAGCATTAGGACGATTAAGACTCTTCTTATTACACATCGGAGAACACCACGCTTAAGAGAAACAGAAACTACAATATATACACATCGAAGAACACGAGGCTACACGAAAGTAATTGAAAGGGTGTTACTTACCAAAGCTCGTTTTACAGGTTCGGTGCAGCTCCTCTTTAACGTGCCACGCTCCTTGAAGATGTCCCGAATATCCCGTGTTTGGTCTTCATTGCTCCTCTGCATGTTCGCACTCGTGGTTTTAAAATCTCAAGATGGCAAGAAAAATATACTACTAGTAATACTCGCGCATCTTGTGGGCAACATTAAAGCACTCATCTGCCATGTTAGAGCATCTCCAACAGAATCGCAATGCGCAGCGCTTTAAAAATCTCAACATGCTATTTATACTCTCTTCCCTACTGTTATATTTATTTTATATTTTATATTTAATATTTATCTCTACTTCCTTTACTGTCTAATTTTTTCTCTATACTTTTTTTTCTTGCAATATAGGCCGTCCGATTTATATCTGACAGATAGGAAGGAAACAAATGGGAATTTTGCAAAAAGATGCCCATACCCCTCTCCAGATTTGCAAATAAGGCCTTCCCTCGTTCATCCTTTTCTCCCACAAGATAAACTACTCATACAAATGCATCTTGATGCGTGCAACGCATGGGCATCTTGCTAGTTCTAAAAACCTTTCCATCATTTGCCACACTACTGGTTGCAGATGAAAAATCTACCCAAGCACAACACGATATAGGAGCGACGCACAATTACAAGCTGATATTCTGTTGGACAATGGAGGCTATAACCAATTACTTTTACGGGAACAATAGCACCCAGGAAATTTGAAGGGTAGGTATGAACAAAATTGGAACTGCACATGTACTGCTAAGTGATTCAATACACACATTACCAATCGAGGAGGAGAACGATGGTCGTGATGGCCTCTGTGAGTCATGGTCGGCAACGGGAGTCAGTTCATTGTCCATGACGGTGGTACTTCTACGCTTGGCGTCGGCTTCCGGGAAGCAGATCCAAGACCATGGAAGATGATGCCGGGGAAGAGGCTCCATGTACGACGACAACAGTGGACCGGCTCTAGTGTGGCGTACGAGGTCGTCGATGAGGCAGATGCGTTGCGGTGGACGAGTGCGCCGATGTAAAGGGGAGGAGCACGAAGGCTGCGGTGCCGTGGAGAAGTCTATTTTGCGCTGGGGATAGAAAATGGGTAGTATTCAGGTGTACTACTTTGGGTGCCGGGGTGGGGTTGGCTGGGTAGGGTGAACCTGAAGTTACAAAAACAGCCCCCTACCAAGCGTCATCCGTAGGCCTGTTCCGAAGGCTATGATGGTAACTTCCCACTGCTCGAATCAGGGTCACGGGAGATTTTCCCGCCGACCTCAAAATTTTGTGACACTGGACTCCCCGTGTGGCGTGTTGAGTGATTCGGCTAAGCAACTAGCGAGTAGTAGTTGTAAACTCTGCATATTAGGTTTGACCAAAGTCAAACTTCCTAAAGTTTAACCAAGTTTATAGAAAAATATAAACATTTACCATAACAAATATGTATGATGTGAAAGTACATTCAATAATGAATCTAATGGTATTTATTTGTTATTGTATATGTTAATATTTTTTGTTATAAGCTTTCTGAGAGTTTACAAAACTTGATTTTGACCAATGCTAATACGCGGACTTAAATAAAAATGGAGGGAGTACACATTTTTTCTTAGTTTGTAGTGAACTAATCATTTGTTGAAATTGTGAAATAAATATATTAGGCTATTGACTTCGAATGTAACGGTCTATACAATTCAATAGTTACAATCATTGTCGAATCCCAAGATGTATACAAGGTCTATAGTACTTCACAACATGCTCAAACTCACATAATCCCGGGTAAATGAGAATCTAAATGCATTTCATAGTTATTACTTTGTAGGATGCAACAAAAACAACCATAACTCTACATCAGCCATTATAGAAGCAACATTTTGACATATCCCAATGTGTGAATGAAACATGCAGAGAGAGCTTTTGAAGATGGAGCAGATAGGGTGGGAAAGATTGTATGTATGTGGACGAGAGAGTAGGAGACAAACCTAACGAGACAGAGAGAGAGATAGAGAGAGAAAGAGAGAGGCAGAAGTTAGGTCTGTGAGAAAGATGGATACATGTAATATACATGAGATGCGTGTGCATCTGGATTCTGTATACGTGGAAGGAGAAGAGACGACATGTTCGATGAGAGATCTAGAAAAACATGGACGAGAGGGGAAGGATCTCGTGGGTTGAGGTATTGACAATTTTGTGCGGGGGAGAGAGGGATTGGTAATTTTGTGCAAGAGAGAGAGAGAGAGAGGGTGGGGGGAGGAGTCAGTCAGCCGTCGTCACATCACCCTGCTTCCTGATGACCCCACATTCTCTAGCGCGGTGTGGTAGCCGTCTTCGATCTGGTCGATGCTGTCTTTGAAGATTGAGGTGTTGTGCATGTTGGGGTGCAAAGAAGCACAAGCGAGAGTGGTCGTCGTATAACCTTGGATGGGGATGAATTGTGTGCTCGGGGGAGTGTGTGTGTGTTGTGCTGCGTGTGTCTCTCTCTGTGTGTGTGTGTGTGTGTCAGATATTGAGAGAAAACAAACCTAAGGAGAGAAATGGGTATTCACGAAGAGATTCTGCGGGCCTTGAGGTGGGCAAGGGCCGGGTGAGGGTGTCAAAATGTGCTCGTTGATGAATGTGTTGCATGCGACCGTGCGAGGGACGGACGAATCGAGAGAGATGGTTGTTGTCTTACGGATGCTCCTCTCTCTGTCTCTCTCTCCCTCTCTCTCTCTCTCTCTCTCACACACACACACACAAGTAAGGCCCTATTTGGTTCCAAATAAGTCACCAATTTGTAAGTCGAAAAGTGCAAAAAGTGACTTATTTCGCCAAACGGACCCAACTTATAAGTCACCCCAACTTATAAGTCATAAGTTGCTCCACCCCAACTTATAACTTACTCCCTCCGTTCCAAAATAGAAGACCCAACTTTGTACTAAGTTAGTACAAAGTTGGGTCATCTATTTTGGAACGGAGGGAGTATAAGTCACCCCTTTTTACGTGGGTCCCATCACCTTTACATTAAAAAACAAGGTGGGAAGGTGTGGTCAGGTGACTTATAAGTCAGATGACAACCAAACAGGCGTGACTTATAAGTCACTGATTTTAAGTCACCTGACTTTTAAGTCAGGTGACTTATTGGAACCAAACATGCCCTAAACTAGAAGACCGTTCTCTCATGTATACACAACGTATCGGCATCTGTCTATGTCTCACTCATGCATGATCATTTGCACATTCACACCTCTCTATGTCTGCATCACACGCACACCGTCTCCACATTACCCTTCCGCCACAACACACATATGGACACATACAAACGTTCTCTCTCAGTCACACACACAAAATCAGTATTAAAAAAACTAGGGCGCACCTAAAATGTCCACATCCAAATAAACACGAACTGGAGCTAAATTCAAATATATGGAAATATTGCAGCGTCAAGAACTTCAACAGGAAAAAAAAGTTGAGTAATATTCGAGGATTGTTTTCACACACACAAAAAGGTTCGGTGGATGTCCTTTGAGCGCGACACGGTGACGCACCATTCGATCGACCGCGCGGCCGCGATTCACGCGCTTGCACAGGATTCCGTATCATGGTTGTGGTACTAACTAATAAAAGCGCTGCCTAAGTCTAATGTTTACATGTACTAGTGCAATTTTCTTTTAAGTTTGACCAACCTTATATATATATAAAACTAAAGTAAGCTTCGACACGCGCACTCATCAATATGCCGCCGCCGTTGCGCATGACGGCGCCCGCCTGCTCCGGCCAACAATTTCTCGCCCATCACCGTCGTGTTGCCGCCATCCCTATGCCATGAAGCCGAAGGCTCGCCCGCTCACGTCGTCCGCAGTCCCTCCTCGCGATGCCACCGCGCTGCCAAGCATGCGAGCAGCTGGTGGAGCCACGTCTATGCACGCAGCGTACGAAGAGGAGGACGAGCGCGTGCTCCAGCACGCCGGCGAGGAGGAACTACCGTGTCATTGTCGTCTCCGGCCGCGCGGAGGAGGCGCGCATGGTGGATGTCACGGCGGAAGCCGGTCGCGCGCGCGTCGAGCTTGCCAATCGGGTGCAGACGTGGAATCTACCTTCGAGACCTTGAATGCCACGTGGATCCCGCAATCTGAAGGAGCAATTTGGGTCAGTCGACTCATGTGAGCCGTTTGATGCAACATGGATGGCTAGAAGGGCTTCTTCCACCTCTTCTGCGGTCTTCTTCGTTCGCTACGTCGAACTTCTTTCAAAAATCGACTGACCCAAATTATACTACTAGTACGAACGTATTAAGTATAGTAGGAACACGAAGATACGAGCAGTAGTACCAACTGCAAGAAGAATAGTAGTAAGACATAGTACTAGTGGTAGACCAAGCAAACGTTATGTACGCAAACCTGGATCACGGCAGGCTTCTTCCTCTCTTCGTCCTTTAGATCCTTCTCTCGTCCCAGGATTGTGGTGTACTCAACATCTGGCCCAACGACCCACTCATCCGTTGAACTGTTGAACATGCGTAGGAAGCGAGCAAGCCATGCTTTCACCATCTCGGGTCCACGTGTGTAGATGATGATGAAATGGCTCTAACCTGGTACTCAGCGGCGACCATGGAGATTTGGGAGGCCATGGATTTTGGAGGAGGGTTAGGAGAAGTTGAACTGTTGTACCCCGCAAAAAAAACTAGGAGCGAACTAATGTGAAAGGCCGGGACGACTGGGAGCGAACTGTTATAAGGTAGAAGACGAGGACGAGTAGGGCGTGCGAACAGCGTGGGGTTGCTAGCTTGCCCGGTGGTTAAACGGCTGCAAGCCCCCAAAAAGTTCTCGAGAACTATGTGGGACCCACTAGATGTCATGTCTACTAGACCCATATTGTAGGCCTGACGGTATAGCTTCTGCCTGTTCGCACGCCATGCCGACGCGTGGATGTAACTTCACTTAATTCTGTCAAACGTCGCGCCTCCCACGACCTTCGCCTCCCTCGCGCGGTCGCACCCTTTAAGACTTCGACCGGCTATAAATGAGCAATTTTTTTGCCTTTTTTTTGACAAGAATTTTTTTTGCCTACTCCGCCTGCATGATACTCCCTCTGGTCCTTTTTACTCCTGTCAACCGTTTGCAAAGTGTTTGACCAAATTTATACTTTTTTTGAACACCACCTTATATTAATTAACCAGCCACACCAGTACACTCATTCGATACAATATTCACCAAACAGGGCGGTACGTTATTTACAAGAATACCATCTAATCTATTGTCAAAGCTATACTTAGCGATTAAGTGTGCCACCTTATTGGCCGAACGACTAATCTTTGACAATTGAAGATTGTTGATCAACTACGAGATGCTCAACGCTTTCATCTTTAGGTCATGCATAGCAGACTTGTCATAGTCCCCCGATGCAAGAGATGCTACTACAAAAGCGCAATCAGTCTCTAAAATTATAGGATTATGAAGAGAAATACCTATGTAGAGACTGGCAATGCAAGCCCTAAGCTTCGCTTCCTCCACGCTTTGACAGGCATCAATGAAATCCCACGACCAAATTTATACTAAAAATATCAATATCTGCAATACTGATTATAATGAGTATAAGAACTACTTTTTATAATGAGTGTAAAAGTATTGATTTGACATTCTGAATGTTGACACATTTTTCTATAAGTTTGGTGAAAGTAGAGGTACATTGACTTCAGACAAAACTTAAATGCACAATGCAGACTAGTTCCTCCGTCCAGGTGTGTGCCATGTCCTATCTTGTCATCACAACAAGGTTAGCTATTAGAGTACCACTACCTCCCTTCTAGTTTAAAGGGCTCGATTCAAATTTTTCACCTACTCTTAGCAAGATAGTAGAGGCAGTGGAATAGTTTTTGAAGTCTGCAAAAGTACTCAACTAGTGCTGTCGTTCTTCACAAAAAATGTGTTTACCAATGCATGCATGAACAGTAGTTACTCTAACCCCCCTCTCTTCTTTAATTCTTTGCCACATCAACATGTTTGCTATTCCCGTGTGCATGATACCAGCTAAGATACCACCATTATGGCCAGCCTTAATCATCACATGCAATAATTTAGTGCACCTTGAAATATAAACATGTGTGGGGCGTGTATGTTTTTAATGACTTGAGACTATACCTAGCCCGACATGCAAGATGACTTATTATGCACCGTTCCCCATACCTGCAGGAAGCCCGTTCGTCTCCAAATCTTTTCCTCTCCATGTGTAGAAACAATATGCCTGCCAAACTCTCCTTCTCCCTCCGGCGGTCCCACCACTCCACCCCGTGTGAAAAAAATCTGCATGCATGACTCTCCTCCCCCCACGCTCGTCCAATCCATTGTGACCAGCAATATTTCCACCCCCTCGCTCCCCCGTAATTTACTCCAACAAATATGCCCACATAGTTGTTACTTAACTGCAGGTGCATTGGGTCACTGACATATGCGCCCAACAGGGGTGTGGCCCACATGTCAGTGACACAACTGGACCTACAATTAAGTCAGTGCAGCTCAGTCCATATCTTACGTAGGTGTGCCATTGCTCGTTATAAATACTGCGCCTCCCACGACATCACTATCTCCTCCCCCTCATGTTCAGGTTCATCGCTATCTCCTCCCCCTCCCTCTCATGTCGATCCTCCAGCGACTCTGGCATGGTGAACGAGTAGCATGTCTCGTACTTGATGTTCTCTGCCAAGGGCCAGTAGTGACCGCTGCACGCATCCGTGAGGTGATGCACCATGTCCGCCGGCGAGCCACAAAACGGCATCGGGCACTCATAGCAGTGGACGAAGGGCTCCTTGGGGGCATCGACCAGGCCGTCCATGAAACGGGAGTGGCTGTAGGGGACATTGCGCCAATTGAATATATGAGCAAGTTACTACGAGATTTAATCCGAATAAGCACAAAATAAATCATGAATTCTACCACGATTTTGAACAGGAAGGACAGAAACACATACAGTGCAACGGGAGAAGCACCATTGGCGTTGAGGTTGTCACCCATGTCCAAACACCACGTAGACACGGTCTTTGAGCACGGTTCATAGTCGTTCCATGCTCGGGCATTGAAGTTTGTAACTATTTTAGATTAGAATATACTACTTCTCCGGTGCTAGTAGTAGAGCACAGTCCTACTCTACTACTCTACTCAAGCAAGTTAGGGTATAGCACTATAGGGAGTACCAGTACTGTGATCACTCAAGCAAGTTGTCTGGCATCGACATGACCCTACGCTGCTGGTATGTGTCTCATAAGTCAAGCAGCATGATGTAGTCATCATCACCTATCAACTTCCTGCAGCACATATTCGCTTCTCCATCTTTTTCCGCACATAATCTCGTCCAATCTTCCATCCCCGCTAAGGCGCCTCCCCCCTCGTCCGAAACCCAAGCACTAACAATAGCAGAACTGAGCAGCGTCCGCCAAAAGAGTGGCTGGAATTCGCTCCCCACAGAGGTAATCAAGCTCATTGTTTCGCGTGTGCACAATCTCAGTACCATGCCACTCGCCGCGTGCTCGTCGGGGCTGTACCGTTTACTCAAAGCCCTCAGGCCGGAGCTTTTTAAGCCATCTTCTTGCTTGCAGATGCCGCCTGATCTTCAAAAACGGCATGTCACGTAGCATAACGATCATAGGGTGGCGAGCATCAACCCCCTTGACTGCGATCCGATCCCCGCCAGCCTCAACTACATTAACGGTATGTACTGGGTCGGCATGAACACATCTTGGATGGTGCTCGTCGATGGTCACGGCAGCTGGATGCTCGTGGAGGTCTACGCCCGGTGATTGATCACCCTTCCTTCGATTAACACTACACTGCTTTGGCACCACGGCCCAGAATACTCGGAATCTTACAGTAGCCAACATGATACCAGGTTTGATTTTCTCAAGGTTGTAATCTGCCAAGTGCCCACAAGATCTGCGAATTATAAAGACTTCAGGCTAATTACGTTCTTCAACCACGGTCTCGCCTATCTGACAGGTCACTATGGTAAGTGGATAAATCTGCATGTCCATCGCAGGATCATACATCCTCCATGGTTCTCTGATGCCATTGGACACAAGGGCTTCATTTATGCTGTCGACTCCTTCTATGGCTGGACGTATTGCTGGCCTACTCCAGTCATCACTACAAACGGCTGTTACAGCAGTATGTTACTTTCCTATGATATCACGATGGCTTGCTTATATTACTGTCAACATTTGCTGAAAAAATATTCATGCTCATAACATGCTGTTCTTAAGATTGACTAAATCAAGAGCCCTTTTTTATTTGACTCCAACTTGATATGATGTTGTAGGCCGCTGGTGTCCCTACCCTTCCTAATCCAGAACCTTTCAAAGAAAAGCGGCATGGCAGTTGTGGGTGGTTCCTAGCTCGATCAGACGATGGCGAAAGATTGATGATCGTTCGCACGTACCGGACGTGTTGTTTTGCGGAATACAATCACAGTCACTACAAGGTCTTTGAGTAGGATCCCAGCTTCTCTGGGCCTTCAGGAATTTTTGACTGGAGGCTGGTAAGTAGCCTTGGTACACGCTCTCTGTTTGTCGGACTAAATTATCTGATTAACCAGGAGATAACCGACGGCAAGGATCATGATGGCAGCACGGTTTCGTTTATCAGGCAAAACTATGTGTACACAGCGTACCATGCGTCTCCGCATGCACCATACCCTGATATGTGCCGCCACGCTCTGCAGCCCCAAGTAGGAGAGAGGGTCGCAAGTATCAGACTTCGACCTGCTGGCTGGAGTTTCCCCCGTCAGGCACCCATCTGGTTCAAGCCGTCAGCCAATCTCCACAGCTTAATAAATAGTAACGTCTAACTGAGCCAGTTAGTTAGATGCGTACACTTGGTGTAGTAGGATCTTTATTTAGTTTGACGCATACACTTGTTCTTTTTGGTAGCCCTTTTGTAATGATGGCTAATGTTTGGTTTGGAAGAGAGAGCTGCGTCTTCACTCTTCTGGCCTGCTTACTGCTTCTATTGCACCCCCAGCCCTGGTTGTTGCTGCTGCTATTTCAATGTACAATCAGTAGTATATTTCGTCTGTTGGTTGAATAAATGTGTTGTTAGAATGACAAACACAATGTTTTGGAAGTTGTTGCACGGTTCGATCCTTTAGTGCCCCATACCGTACGTAGCGCATACTATTTTTCGTATGGAACACATTTTCCACTTGTTGATAACATGCAGCCCACTGATGAAGGCCCAATAGAGAAGCCCATAATTAACTAGAAGGGAGGCTCTCACATGAATCCGGCCCAGGTACATGCTCAATGTCCCCTAAACATAAATAAGTAAATAAACAAATAAATAAATAAATAAAGCTAAATGCGCATGCACCAGTTCTTTGGGAAAATATGTAGCCCACTATTTCTTTTTGAAGAATACCCAAGCTAGGCCTATTTGTTTTCTCCGAATTACTGGGCTGCAAATCTTTCGAGACGAGGAGGGATGCATTCCGACCTGTCTTAAGACTATGGTCAATGTCTGTTAAAAGTAATATCAAAAGGGGTTGAAAATTCCAAAAAAAATTTATAGCAAATGGGATATAAGTTTCTTTTTTTGTTTTTGTTCTTCACTGATATCTTATACGTATTTCATTGGATTTAACATAACATAGTACTAATTTATTTTAAATTTGTTTTAGTATGGCTATTAATTTTTGGATTAAGAATATTTTGTTCCCCAGCAAAAAATTGCGAATTTTCAAAATTTCCCACATATTTAGTTAATTTTTTGACCCTGGTACTGACCAGAAAATGGCCAGCAATTCTAAAAATGGAAAACGGGCTGCAATAAATTCCATATGAATTAGAAAATGAGTAAAAATTATAAAAATAATAGCAAATGGGCTGTACACGCCACAGATTTCGAGGCTGACTTGTTTACGCAAGGCTTTGTCAGTGAACACACGATTCTAGCAACAGTGACTGTTGGATGTCCATCCAATGGCCGACGTGCTTCTTCAATCTCTGATCTTCTTGCTCCAGCCGCCTAAACTAGCGCCGGCAGGACTGCCTGCTCCCTCCTCTTGTGGCCCACTGTGATGCCGCGCAGGCTTCCCCGGCCCACCCTACTCCCTCGGCTGGCTTGGCTGCACGCAATCAACTGCCTCCTTATTACGTGAAAAAAATGATTCCTCCCACTGACATCTGGGGCGCATCGGTTGGGAGGCTGACCTGTGGGCCTACTAAGTTGACGCGTACGCAGGCTTGTCAACTTAGTCAACAAACGATTCTAGCAGCAGTAACCGTTGGATTTGAATCGAACGGTCCTGCTGCTTCTTCAATCGCTGCTCTTCTTGCACCAGCCGCCCAAACCAGCGCCGGGGAGACTGCCTGCTCCTGCCTCCAGTGGCCGGCTATGCTGCCGTTGAGGCCTCATCACCCCCTACTACTCCCACCGCTAGCCAGGCCCTGCGGTGATGGCAGCCTCACACCGCAGCCGAACCAGTGAACCCTCGTACTCCTCTCCGCGTGGGCATGCACTGCCGCGTCTTCCCCGGCTCTGCGCCGTCCCCTTCCTAGGCCTCGCCGTCGTCCACCGCCTTGGTGCTCTCGGCGCGGCGTGGTCAACGACATTCCATCGAAAGAGTACTGTATGTGGAGAGGCTGACAGCTGGGTCCACGGCCACATCCCAGTTTTTTTGTGATTTGCCAAGTAAGTCGCTTTGTCAGGCCTGTTGGGCTGCAAATCTTTCAAGACGAGGAGAGCTTCATTCGGCTGGCTGAGAAAATGGCCCATCAGTAATGAGAAATGGGTTGTACATTTTTAAAACACATCAAACCGGCAATTAGTTTCAAATATCTTTTTTTTCATTTCGAGATTTTAAATTACATTAATTTTTATGCGTGGAGAATTTGTTGGATTTTATATTGATATACATTTATTTTTAAAATCAGTTTGAATGTGAGTCAAAATTTCGGGATTAAAAATAGTTCGGACCGCACCGAAATATGCAAAATTTCGTATAATTTTTTAACCGTGGCCACAATATGGGCTGTAATGCTAACAAAAAGAATATGGGCTCCAAAAAAACCTTAATAATTAGCAAATGGGCTGTAAATTATTAGAAATAATGGCAGATGGCTGTATGCTGTTTTCCACAGATTTGAGGCTTTCCTAAAAAAAGGTTGATGCACAAGCAGTGACTGTTGGATGGCCATCCAACGGCCGTCGTGCTTCTTCAATCTCTGCTCTTCCTGCTCTAGCCGCTCAAACAAGCGCCGACGGGACTGCCTGCTCCCTCCTCCCCGCGGCTGGCTCTGCCGCCGCGCAGGCCTCACCGCCCCACCGTACTCCCATCGCTGGCCTAGCCATCCCTCTACTCACCCACACCTGCTGTTATTCTCCGGCGACGGCAGACGAACCAGTAAACCCTCATACAGTCATACTCCCCTCCGCATGGGAAACAACTGCCGAGTCTTCCCTGCCTCTGTGTTGTTCCCTTCCTAGGCCTCGCCGTCGTCCACCGCCCTGGTGCTCTCGGCACGGCCTGGTCAACATGCTCAATGACCGACCTGCATCTGAAGTGGACTGTACGTGGAGAGGCCGACAACTGGGTCCACGGCCGCACGCAAGGAAATGCCTCCTTATTACGCACAAAATAATGATTCCTCCACCTGACATCAGGGACCTACCGAAAGGGCCTCTGTATTTCGCGAAAAAACGTTACCGCCGCTGACAGCTCGGACCCACCAGCTATATCTTCGCACACGAGGAAGCCTCCTTATTACGCACAAAAAAATGAATACTCCCCCTATTAGCTGGGACCCAGTATAGTGGCAGGCTGACTTGTGAGCCTACTAAGTTGACGGGAACGGAGGGCTTTGTCAACTTAGTCAATATGCACGACTCTAGCTCCAGTGACCGTACGATGCCCATCCAACGGCCGTAGTACTTCTTCAACCTCTGGTCTTCTTACTCCAGCCGCCCAAACCAGCGCCGGTCGTGCCTCGTGCTCCTGCCTCCCGTGGTCGGCTACGATGCGGCGGAGGCCTCACTGCCCCCTACTACTCCCACCGCTGGCCAGGCCATCCCCCTAGTCACCCACACCCCCTGTTATTCTGCGGCGACGGCAGCCTCACACCGCAGCGAACTAGTGAACCCTCGTACTCCTCTACGCGTGGGCATCCACTGCCGCGTCTTCCCCGGCTCCGTGTCGTCCCCTTCCTAGGCCTCGCCGTCGTCCACCGCCCTGGTGCTCTCGGCGTGGCGTGGTCAACGTGGTCAAGGAATGCTTCCATTGGACGTGGACTGTACGTGGAGAGGCGACAGCTGGGTCCACGGCCGCAGCAAGGAAGTGCCTCCTCATTACGTGCAAAATAATTATTCCTCCACCTGACAGCGGGGACCCACCGGACGGGCCACCCTATTTCGCGAAAAAAACGTTTCCCCCTGACTGCTGGGACCCACCAGCTACACCTTCGCATGCAAGGAAGTGCGTTCGGGCAAAAAAAAAACGATTCGCCCCCTGACTGTTGGGACCCACCAGCTACATCTTCGCATGCAAGGAAGTGCCTGACGGTCGGGACCCACCTGGTCGAAGCGTACGTAGCGGTGTCATTCTGGTCGTTAACGTGTACGTACATACTAGTCGATGTAGAGGCGCGCACGTGTCGTAGTAGAGGCGCGCACGTAGCATATACACGTATGTACAGCGGCCAGGGTGCAAGAAAGAAAATACGGCCACATATGTGTACATATGGGCGGGGTCTCGAACGCCTACTCGCGCATACATATAGCGAGGGCTCGTGTACATGGCTGGGTAGGAACGGAGAAGCAACATCGTCGTCGTGTTCATGGGAAGGTAACGGAATGCGTCGTGTTCATGGGGAGGCAACGAAATGCGTCGTGTTCATCAGGAGGCAACGGAACACGTGGGAGCCAACCGGCTGGGTCGGAACAGAATGCGTGGTCGTGTTCATCGGGAGGGCTTGGACGGAACAGGCGATGGAAACGAGGCCTGGTGTACCGCAGAACAGAGGAAACGGACCTCCTACGGTCGAAACGGGGGTCCTATTGATCGGGAGGGGTGTGGCGTACCGCAAAACAGAGGAAACATACCTCCTACGATCGAAATGGGGGTCCTGTTGATCAGGAGGGGTGTGGCATATCGCAAAACGGACGAAACGGACCTCCTACGGTCGAAACGGGGGTCCTGTTGATCAGGAGGGGTGTGTCGTACCGCAAAACGGGACTCCACGGGATACTGTTCATCTCCACCGTCGACCTCCTCCAGCCTCCACGGGCTACCGTCGACCTCCTCCAGCCTCCACGGGCTCCTGTTCATCCAGCCTCCACCGCGCGCTACTCCACTGGCTACTGTTCAACCACCCCTCCACCGTCTACTGTTCATCCAGCCCTCCACACCACGGGGTCTTGTTCAACCACCCATCCACGGGCACCCTTCCACCGTCTACTGTTCATCCAGCCCTCCACCAAACCATGGGGTCCTATTCATCCAGAGGCAACGCCACCGCTCACTGTTCATCCAAACCTCCCGCAATGCTCACTGTTCATCCAATCGATCGGCTTCAGTTAGCAGCAGTAGCGAAGGAATCGCTCGATCGGGTTCAGTTAACAGCCATCGATCGATCGCTCGGGTTCAGTAACGCGTAGCCTGCAGTGCAATCACTCGGGTTCAGGTAGAGCCCAACGCCTCGCTCGGGTTCAGTTAGAGCCAACGCCTCGCACACACGCGCGTACATGTATGAGAGAAACGCGCATCGCTCGGCCCCCGACCTCCCACCGTAACTGGGAACTCCCTGAAATTTTCCTCGCCCTCGCTTCTACTACAGTTTTTTCCGTCATGGAAGGCCGAAGGAATGTCATGCATCTACCTCTCTGGCCCGCCCAGGACGAAAAGCCCATTTTCTGTCATGATTTTTTGTCATAGAAGTAGGAGCCCACCACATCTGTGATGATACCGGGTTTTGTCACAATTATCATCATAGAAGTGTCATATGTATGACAGAAAAAAAATTCGTTCAGACCAAAATGTCACGGATGTGTCTTTTTTTGTAGTGCTGGGGACTGAGGAATTTGTTGCGGAGGAGTGAACAAAGGAGAATTAGGGTGCTTACTTTCCCAAAAGTCATCA
Organism: Triticum dicoccoides; assembly: GCF_002162155.2. Lineage (NCBI taxonomy): Eukaryota > Viridiplantae > Streptophyta > Magnoliopsida > Poales > Poaceae > Triticum > Triticum dicoccoides. Next base: position 261,845,183 of record NC_041380.1, read on the forward strand.
TTCATCACTTGCGTTGTGCTCCCAATGTTCACATCCTCATCTTCATCACTCATTTCTTCAATGACGGCCTCTTCAGCAGTGAACTGAGGCATGGGCGATGAGACAACCGGGGTTGAAGGGATTGCATCCACTTCAATTTCTTCATTCAACTGCTCTAAAGAAGCAGCAGAAGGAATATCTTCACCGAATCCGCTTAGGGTCACGTATTCTTCATCAAAGGGAACGAGTTCCTTTGATGGCATGCTTGAGACTGGAACATCATCAATTGGATTCTCAAAAGAGCTAGTTAATTTCTTCATCTTCTTCGGAGCTGAAGATTCTGATGAAGTCGATGCTTTCCTTTTCTTCACAGTTGCACGCTCTGCAGCCTTGGTCTTCTTCGCTTCTGATGTAGAAGGAAGAATTGGACTTGGTGTAGGTGCAGGAGGAGCATAAGAAATTGGTTCAATATCTTCAGGCACAACTGATGCAGTTGCCCTGGCATGATCAGTTTCTTCAGGCACAGCGGTTGAAGCTTCAGCTATCCTGACAGTTTCTTCAGGCGCAACACTAGTGGTTGCCCTGGTAGTTTCATCAGCGGCTGGAATGCAGTCATCAGCCCTGTCACTCACATTTTCTTCAGCAGCCTGATTGTCATCAGCGGTGCTGGCATTTTCTTCAGTAGGCTGAGCAGATACCTCAACCTGAGGAATTTCTTGTTGCGTTGGGGCTGCAACATTGGTAGTGAACTTCTCAGTTATCTTCACAAATCTAACCTTGGCTCCAAGCCAGTCAGCATAGTAGCAATCAAATTCATCACTCAGATTCTTGATCTCTGATTGTAGAGCTACAAGTTCTTTAGGTGACAGCTTCAAGAAGTTTTGCTTCAGAAAACGCTCTTTCTTGTACTACACTTTCTTCACCTTCCTCCCATGTTCATATTTCCATTTTTCTTCGTCAATGAAGTGAGTCAACACATGACTTTGACCAGGAGTGAGGTTCATCTCAGGCAGAGGTGTGTTGGGGTCCTTGTGACACAAGTCGATGAAGTCGAGGATCAACTTTGGATCCATCATTAATGGCAGATTACTGCCTTCGGCTCTAGCGACCCTGTGCTACCTATCTCTGATGATTTCAGCGAGTTCTTCATCATCATCTTCGTCGTCATCGGACGGTACTTGGAAGGTGACTTGCTTCTTGTGAGGACTTGGTCGAGAACCTCGTCCAACAGTGGCCTTTGTCTTCAGCAAGGTGGGGCCTGTAGAAGAATGCGGAGGAGCAGAAGAACTTGCAGAGGCTCCTGAGGCAATTGAGATGCCTGTTGTCCATTGGCATGAGGCGAAATGCGCAGGTGCTGAGGATTTGGAGGGAGGAGCTGAGGATTTTGGAGGAGTTGGTGCAGCAGGAGGAATTGACCGTGAGGGCTTTGTAGAACTTGGTCGTGAGGGCATTAAAGTTGAAGCACTAGGCTTCTGAGCAGGCTTCTTGGGCATAGCCTTTTTAGGCTTGCTAGCAGAGACCTCAGCAGTGGCAGCAGCAGTATCTTCATTAAATTTGTTCACTGCTTCTTTTGCCATTTTGGCCAGCTTAGCTTGACGCTTGGCCCATTCCTTGGGAAATTCCTCACCTCTTCTGATGCTAGAGGGATTAGCAACTTGGCCAGGTGCCAATGGAGGTCTTGGGCAGGGAGGGTGTACAGCGAATTTCCTGCCATTTTCTTCAGCTGAGGATTTTGAACTATTGAGTTCTCTGAGGAGGTATACAACTTTTCTTTGAGGAACACTGCAAATGACTTAAGTTGCTGAGAACCTAGAGATTCAGCAGTGAACATGTGTACCTGTGAACAAAGTATAGGTGCGAAGAATTTGGAGAGGTCATATGCGTTGTCAGAAGTTTTTGCAAAAAGAACAAGTTCGAGGAATTTGACTGGATGAGTCTTGAGGAATTTCACTAAGCATTCTTTGACTTAGGTTCCAGAGTTGTACAGACTTGAAAATCCACACAATTGAGGAATCTTGAAGAAAAATGTTGCTTAGGGAAACGGATCAAGAACATATGATATGTGAGGTGTTTAGTGTGTGAAGATTTGAAGAATAAACACCTTTTGAAGATTTTGTAGAAAACATCAGAATCAACAAGGGCGGTAAAAGTAACTTTTAATTACCCTTGACGAAGAACACTATGAACTATGAGGAGTAGATTTAGAAGCTTGTCAGTTCAGATCTTCCACGCCCTAACTTGCCAGAGGAATACGGCTACGGCGGTGGCGGAGTGAAGAAATCCGCAGCCGGTGCGAGTACGACGGCGACGAGGTCGAGGCAGTGAAGCTCTTCCTCACCGGCGACGATGGAAGTAGTGGCGGCGCTAGGGTTTGAGAGCTCGAGCGAGGGAGTGAGGTCGAGTGGAGTAAAAACGAAGTGAGGAAGGGAGAGGGGTATCTATAGCCGAAGTGAAAAACTGCTCGCTCGAGGAAATTTGGACGAACGTGCCCCTGACCCTTCTCATTCGCATGAAATGTGTCACCCACGTATTGAGAGGTGACGATCGTGCATGATCGTGGGTCAATAGGATAATATATCGTGGAAAGCGGAACGGTTTGAGCGGCAAAAGCCGAAAATTCAGATAAGATAAGTTTAAAGTTTCGTTCGCAAATTCTTCAGCTGACAAGGACACATTAAAGATTTTGAACGAGTTTCAAATAGAACGCACATGAAGAATTTGTGAATAGACTGGGTTGAGTTTAGCATTGAGGGGGAAGGGTCCGATCACATTCACTCAGCAGAAAGAGCAACTTGAAGAATTAGCAATAAGTGAATGTTATAGAGGACATAAACTCATATATATCTATTGCCAATGAAGAATAACAACGGAAAGAGTGAAGCCATTGCAAAGTTGAAGAAAAAGAACAACTGAGGAATTTCAAAAAGAGAGGAAAAACTCAAATTGAAGATTTTCAACTTTTGGTGGTGGCGTGACCCACCGTATAAGAATGATGATTCCAGACACCGCGTACAATTATCGTAGGGCTCTGAGAATCAAATTCATCATTAATTTCTTCACACTTAGAGGGTTAGTCTTCACTGATTGAAGAAAAACATTTCTCCGTGTGTTGCACATCTAAGTCATCAATTTTGCATAAGTGTTAGGATGTGTGTCTGTCGGCGTTCTGGGAACGGGGATCCCCAGACTTGCCTGCCTATGGCCCATGGCGTGGCTCCGTGAGTGGGCCCGTACGGCCCATCTTCACCAGCAAGGACTCAAGACCCTCGCGAGGGGCCAAGCCTCGCGAGGCGGGCGACACAAGACCTCCTCAGGAGCGGCCTCACCAGGCTGGCTCCTGAGGGGCGGAGAGTTCAAGGCCAGGCATACCTCGCGAGGTTCCAGTGACGTGAGCCATGACGACCAAGGCCAGGCGGGCGCCAGCCCGCACATTGTCTTTGTTTCCTCTTCTGTGCTAAGGGAGCAAGCGCACGCGCAGAGTACCGAGACGTCAATCAAAGGTTTCCATATTGGTGCAACGAGACCAAGACCAGTAGGACGGCAGGATGGAGGTCACCGTGGAGCCCAAGACGGCGTCACCACCAGAGCCATTGGCAAGCGAAGACTGCTTTTGTCAGGATAGCTTGTACTAGTTGTCCCCCTTCAAATTGGTCATTGTTGGCTCTCTTCTGGCTCAATATTTGGGGAGAGGACCAGGGCCTCTATAAATAGGACTAGCCACCACCGTAGCTAGGGGGAGGATCGATCGGTCGGTCTGGCCAAGAGAGACCAGAACAACCACGAGTTCACCAAGCACAAGAACACCTCTCTTTAGGAGGCTGTTCTTCCCCTTGTACTATTCCTCCTCAGCCCAAGAGACAATCCACCACACCACACTAGAGTAGCGTATTGCACCGAAATGGTGGCCCGAACCAGTAGTGTTGCGAGTCCGGCGAGTTAGTTCGTAAGATCTTAGCTGAGTTGGGACGTGGATCGATAGGGGTGAGATCTCCGTGCGCACCCCAGTGTTCAAACCTTGAGGGTTTTGCCGGAACCCGTGATCCGACATTTGGCACGCCAGGTAGGGTTGTGCTGAAGCTTCCCTTTCGTCCCTCCGTGTCCTGTCGTCTCATCGTCTCCATGTCGGACACTCGCCGCGCTCACGCTGACCGCCGGGCTGCCCTTGCCGCCCCCGTTGGTCAGACGGCTCCCGTCGGCAGGCCACCTCATCATTCTCCGTCTCCTGCCGCCAACGCCGCCACCGGCCCGACGGGGAACGTGCAGCAAGCATCCTCGCTGCACCCCTCGGTGCGGCGGGACGGCCGCACCGCCACTCCATCGCTGACCCCAGCCGGTTCGTTGTCCCATGCTCGTCGTGCTCCCATGGACGCGAAGGCCGCTCTGTGCATGGCGCGCGAGCTCCTGCGCTATCGCCCAATCGACGACCTCTATGAGGACTGGCTCGACCGCATCACCGAGCTTGTCAGCGCCGCAGGGGGCTCCCCTGCGCCGTCCCTCTCGCCACCTCACCCTCCGCCAGCCGCGGGCAGCGTGGCCCGCAAAGCGCCTCCACCACCTCTGCCCCAAGGCGGAGTCTTGGCGCCCAGGCGCGCGGCCCCACGGTGCGACCTACCGCGTCCGGCACCCGCGCAAGGAGAAAGAAGCTGCCAAGAAGTCCTTTGGCCGCGAGAAAACGCCCCCGCGCTCCCTGTGCCACCACGGAAAAACCGCGTGCCGCCTGCGGCGGCGGTGCGCGGACCCCATCAAGGACAAGTTCTCCACCAGCGCAGAGTCCCGATGACCACGGCAGGCTGCCACACCATCACCCCTGAGCTGCGTAGCGTCGCTTGGCCGGGAAAGTTCGAGCCGGATCTGCCACCTCGCTACGACTGCACCCCCGACCCCGCGGAGTTCCTGCAGCTCTACGAGATGAGCATCCAGGTATCCAATGGCAACGAGGAAGTCATGGAGAATTGGTTTCCCATGGCTCTCAAGGATGGTGCCCGCTCCCAGCTCCTGAATCTGCCTCTAGGCTCGATATCCTCCTCGGACGAGATGCACGACCGTTTCTTCGCAACTTCCAGGGCACTCGCGACCGCCCACCGGCTGCGGGTGACCTGCACCGCGTCAAGCAACAACCAGGAGAGACCCTCCAGAAGTACATCCAGCGCTTCAACAACGTTCGCCTCAAGATCCCCAAGGTGACGGACAAGGCCATCATCTCTGCATTTTCCGATGGCGTCCGCGACGTCAAGATGAAGGAGGAGCTCGCCATCCATGAGGAGTTGTGCACATGTCTAGAGCTGTTCAACCTGGCGACCAAGTGCGCAAGAGTTGAGGAGGGGCGCCTCTCCCTCCTCGAGCTCCCGGCGGACCCGGAGGAGAAGAAAGCCAAGGCCAAAGACGTGAAGCGCAAGCGAGCAGCCGTGCTCACGGCAGAACCGGACACAAAGCACGGCACGGACCAGCCCGAGTCATCCAAGAGCAGCCGACCGTCTGCGCCTTCCATAACCTGCATAGCCACAACACTAGCGACTGTCAAGAGCTCAGAGCCATTCGAGAAGGATGCTTCAGTCGACGCCTCGAGCGCAATGATCGGGGCTACGACTGAGGAGGAGGACATGGTGGCGGATGCTGGGATGACCATGGCCCGCGCCAGGAGTGGCGCGACCAGCCTCGTGAGGACCACTGGCAGGATTAGCCTCGCAAGGGCGCCTGGAGGGATCAGCCTCGTGAGGATCGTCCTTAGGGCAACGCCGGTTGTCGGTGTCAAAACCGGCGGATCTTGGGTAGGGGGTCCCGAACTGTGCGTCTAGGCCGGATGGTAACAGGAGGCAAGGGACACGAAGTTTTACCCAGGTTCGGGCCCTCTTGATGGAGGTAAAACCCTACGTCCTGCTTGATTAATATTGATGATATGGGTAGTACAAGAGTAGATCTACCACGAGATCAGAGAGGCTAAACCCTAGAAGCTAGCCTATGGTACGATTGTTGATGTGTATGTTGTCCTACGGACTAAAACCCTCCGGTTTATATAGACATCGGAGAGGGTTAGGGTTACATAGAATCGATTACAATGGTAGGAGATCTGAACATCCATATCGCCAAGCTTGCCTTCCACGCCAAGGAAAGTCCCTTCCGGACACAGGACGGAGTCTTCAATCTTGTATCTTCATAGTCCAGGAGTCCGGCTTGAAGGTATAGTTCGGCTATCCGAACACCCCCTAATCCAAGACTCCCTCAATAGCCCTCGAACCAGGCTTCAATGACGATAAGTCCGGCGCGCAGATTGACTTCGGCATTGCAAGGCAGGTTCTCCTCCAAATTCCGTGTACCTGTTTGAATAAAGTCCGGTTTCTTGTAGATGTTGCGCTCCTTACCTTCTACGCCCAATAATGGTCGTTTCCTATGTGTTAAACGAATATGAAAAGTCTAAGTGTTATTTCGTTCACACCCCTAGCCGCGTAAATGAGCTGCCCTATTTAAGGGGACGAGGATTTAGATCCAATCCACACCTTCTCCCCTCCACGAGTGTTCATCAGAGCGCATCCGACAAAGGTCCATTCCACCATGGCCAGCCACCACAACTCCTCTGCTCGCCCTTCCTGCCCTAAGCCTGGATATTGGGAGAGATGTTCCACTCCGCATAGCGAGCTAGTGACGCTCCAGACCAAGGGATTTCTCCCCCCGGCCTATATGGTCCCGGTTCGAGCCGGTCTTGCCGTCTACAACGGCGGAGAGCAAGCAGAGAATGCCCCTAATCCATCCAAAGGAGAGCGGGTGTGCCTTGTCCCTTACTTAATAAGGGGGCTCAGATTTCCCATCCACCCATTTCTTCGAGGGCTGCTGGAGTTCTACGGCCTCCAGCTACATCATCTCACGCCTGCCTCAGTATTGCATATCGCGGGCTTTGTAGCCCTTTGCGAGCTGTTCTTGGGTATTGAAGCTCATTTCAGACTATGGAAGGAGCTGTTTTGCCTCGTGCCCCGTTCCAAGAAAGGGTCAATATATCAAGTGGGCGGAGCCGAAGTATGGCGCATCGCCAGGACCGGATATCTGTCCGGAACTCCAAAGAAGGCGTCCGAAGATTGGCCCTCGGAATGGTTCTATATAGAAGACGTCCCGCTGCCAGATCCTGTCCGGATTGGCCTCCCAGAAGTCGATAGTGCTCCCTTAAAGAAGCGCCTAAGCTGGCGTCCATGGAGCCCTCAAAGGGAAAGTGACAGGAACATCGTTTACCTGATGGGCCAAATAAGATTGTTGGCCCATTCCGGACTAACCATGATCGGAGTTATGGCCGAATGCATCATGCGGGGGGTGCAGCCGCTTCAGTATAGAAGCCACCCCATGTGGGATTTCAACGGGGAGGACGACGCCACCCGCTACGGCCGTAAAGGGCCAGATTCAGTTGCCGCTCTATTAAAGATCTTGTCCACTTTGTACAAGGGAGAAGAGGAGGAATTTCTCCGCGTCCACCCACAGGGTGGATTATCTATGCACAATCCCCCAAGCTGGGTAAGTGGTCGCATCTACTTGCTCATCCGTTTAGTGTTCCCATTGTTAAATACTTAGTCTGATGACCTCAACGCAGGAACTACGCCGGGCTGTTAAGGAAATAAGCAGCCCGCCTCCACAACCCGAGGACCCAGGACGGTCTCTCGACCCGGCCTCTCCAGAGGATCCGGACATATCTGTGGAGCTGATTGATGGAGTGTTCCATCAATTGAGCGAGGACAACACCTTGGTGGCCATTACGGCCAATTACCCAGGGCTAATCCCGACGCCCCAGGTAACTGAGATCGGAGTCCCAGTACCCAGGATAGGGGTCCGTCCATGCGTGTTCAATTTCCTGATTGCAACCGAACTTTGCAGGGGAGGTTGTTGAGGCGGAAGGCCGAACCTGCGGCGACAAGCCAACGAGGGGCCGCAGGGCCCCGTGGGCAGAAAAGAGGTGCAGTCCGGACCGAGGCATCAGTGCAAAGGTATGGCGCGCCCCTCTATCCCAGTTATTATACCTTTGAGGAACATTTGACACTCGCGCCCTCTTCAGGACAAAGAGACCTCGCCGGACTATATCCGGAGAGGCTGCCAATCACGCCTCCACCAGCCAGGCTCCAAAGCCTGGTCCGGGGGCGAAGGCGAACGCAAGGTGCGTGTCGAACGTTCCTCCGACGGAGGATGCGGACGGGTTGTCTGCCGCCAACTCTGAGGTGGAAAGTGCCATGAACCACAGGCATCGCTGGACAATTCTTCGCGACGCTTGCTTCTCCCAAGAGGCGTTAGATGCCTTTAATTCGGGAGATGCGCACCTCCGTGCCGCTCAAAATGGTCTAGCCAGAGCCACGGAGCAATATGTAAAAGACATACGGGTAAGAAAATTTTGGTAAATATATATGTAGCAGTAGCCCGGAGACTTGAAACAGTTAGAATAACTGGTTTAGGGATCATTTGATACGCAGGTTCTTACAGAAAAGAATTCCCTACTATCTCAGGAGCTGGAAGAGTGCAAAGCCCAACTGGAGGCCGCACTAGCCGCGCCAGGGGAGCCTAAGGAGGCCCCCTCTGGTAATATAAATTTTGAAAGATAAGTATTTTGCGAAGCACGGCTTTGGTTCGAATCTGACAAATAAAATTGCAGATGGCGCCAGATTGAATCCGGCAAAGCAACATCTCCTACGCCAGCTAAAGGCTGGTGAGAGGGTGCTATTAAAGGTGATGGGGGAGAAGAACATTCTCCAAGATGCTAACACCCGGCTGGGCGTCGAGCTGAAAGATGTTCGTGCCCAGCTATCAGACTCCGTGAAGGAGAATCAGCGGCTTCGGCACGGCATATTTAGTAAGTGCTTGAACGAACCATTTGAAAGAAAGTTCGGCAGGGAAGTCGACTGACAGAGCAATGTCTGTAGGTGTGTTAACAGGTCGTCCGGCGGAGGAGATGCCCGGTTCTACGGGTGACCTTCTTCCTGAGCTCTCGCAACTGCTTGATCGAGTTCGGTAGGTGATGCGAGGCATCGCCCAGGCCTTGTGGCCATCCGTCTCCATGCCCGAAGGTATTGGAGAGCTTGCGGAGAAGCTAAAGGGAGCACGGCGGTGCTTCCAACTGTGGAAGATATCAGCCTGCCTTCAAGGCGCTAGGGAGGCCTGGGCGATGGTGAAGATGCGGTACTCAAAGGCTGACCCTAACCACATGGCCGAGGTCGGTCCTATAGGGCTCGATGGGAAGGAGATCCCTGTAAGCTTAGTGTACGGCCAAGTAGAGTTGGCCGCAAAGTACTCCCAGCAGGACTGTAAATTAGACAACCTATTAGATGGAATTGAAGAGGAATACAATCAGTCAAAATGACTATGTAATCGAATTGACATTTATAATGCCTTCTAGCCGGATTGTAGATCATTTGTCATGGCCGACCTTTTCGCTTCAACCTCGGGGCCTGACGGTCTGGAGTGTGTCTGAATTCCCATGCAGTTATATAGGAACCGGGGAATGCATGGAGACCAGGCGTAGGGGTCATTAGTGCGTGAACAGACAAGTGCCCGACTAGTTATGTTATATTACATGGTTAGTAAGAAACATCTTCCAGGGAGAATAGTTCCATTAGGGGTTCCTTTCCCTGGGGGGCATGCCCTAAGTGCATGTCCATGCTGCGAAAAGAAACGCAAGAAAAACACCTGGGGCACATAGATAAAGAAAAAGATCATATTTAGTTCACCGACCGAATATTCTCTTAAGAACGCTAGCTTTCGGCTTCACCTAGTTTGAGGTACACGTCCGGCTGATCCGGCAGTAACAATCGTAGAGGTGCTCCCTTTACCACCTAGCCGAATAATCGGGAACATATGGGTAAGCACAGGAGCCAGGCAACCCAGCTTGGCCAAAACTTAAGTCATATCGATGCATATGATGATGGATAAAAGGTACATGCGGAAGTTTGACACATGTGTTAGGCATGAAGCCCGTATAAATAAGCTTCTGTTTAAAGAAGCCCCCGGGTTTACTGAGCGCGGATAGCGCGTCAATTTGTGAGCCTTTAAAGGTTATAAGAGAGAGAAAAAGGGAGAAGGAGAGAAATTTAAGATGGACAGTATATAAAAATGGACAGAGTAAGGAGACGAACACAGGATCTGGCGCTAGGCATAGAATCTTCGGAGACGGGCTGCGTTCCATGGGTTCGGGTCGAGTCGGTTATCCGATGCGTTTCGCAGGCGGTACGCTCCACCAGTCAGGACTTGGTCAATTATGAAGGGACCTTCCCACTTGGGCTTGAGTTTGTCCTTTTTCTTGTCCGGCAGGCGTAGAACTAATTCGCCAACATTGTAATTTTTGGCCCGTACTTCTCTGCTTTGGTATCTTCGAGCTTGCTGTTGATAGAATGCGGAACGGGCTTTCGCCACGTCACGCTCCTCCTCTAATGCGTCCAAACTGTCCTACCGATCGAGCTCGGCTTCTCTTTCCTCGTACATGCGCACTCGAGGTGAGTCATGAATTATGTCGCAAGGCAGAACTGCCTCTGCGCCGTACACCATGAAGAATGGTGTGTATCCGGTGGTGCGATTCGGCGTGGTCCGCAGCCCCCAGAGTACGGAGTCCAGCTCCTCTACCCAGTGCGTGTTAGATTCCTTGAGGGACCGCACTAGTCTGGGTTTGATGCCGCTCATGATAAGACCATTTTCACGTTCGACCTGGCCGTTAGTTTGTGGGTGATAGGCGGAAGCATAATCGAGCTTTATGCCCATGTTTTTGCACCAGAGTTTTACCTCGTCGGCCGTAAAGTTCGTGCCATTATCAGTGATGATGCTATGGGGGACGCTGTAACGGTGTATGACCCCGGATATGAAGTCTATCACAGGTCCGGATTCGGCCGTCTTAACAGGCTTGGCTTCTATCCATTTGGTGAACTTATCCACCATGACCAGTAAGTATTTGTGCTTGTGGGTTCCGCCTTTAAGGGGTCCAACCATATCAAGCCCCCAGACCGCAAAGGGCCAAGTGATGGGGATAGTTTGGAGGGCGGTGGGTGGCATATGGCTTTGGTTTGCAAAGAGCTGGCAGCCGGTGCATCGTTGGACTAAGTCCTGAGCGTCTGCCCGGGCTGTCGGCCAAAAAAAGCCTGTATGGAAGGCCTTGCTTACCAGGGACCGGGCTGTAGCGTGATGACCACTGAGTCCGGCATGGATTTCAGCCAGGAGATTCCGCCCCTCCTCTTCGGAGATGCACCTTTGAAGGACTCCGGTAGTGCTTTTCTTATAAAACTCTCCCTCGTGGACTCTGTAGGCTTTGGATCGCCGCACTATGCAGCGTGCCTCATTTTGGTCCTCGGGGAGTTCCTGCCTAGTAAGGTAGGTGAGGAATGGTTCTGTCCACAGGGCGATGACGGCCATTATTACGTGGGCTGAAGGTGTTATTTCAATGGCAGAGCCTCCGATTGTGTCAGAATGTTCGGTGTCGGGCAGTGCGGTTGGGTCCGGGCTATTATTGTTCGGCTCCCATTCCCATGCCACGGATGGCTTGAAAAGCCTTTCCAAGAAGATGTTGGGGGGGCTACATAACATTTTGCGCCAATGCGTGCCAGGACATCCGCCGCCTGATTATTTTCTCGGGCTATATGGTGAAATTCAAGTCCCTCGAACCGAGCTGACATTTTTAGGACGGCGTTGCGGTAAGCTGCCATTTTCGGATCCTCGGCATCAAAGTCTCCATTTATTTGGGAGATTGCGAGGTTCGAGTCCCTGTGCACCTCTAGGCGTTGGGTGCCCATGGATACTGCCATCCGGAGACCATGTAGAAGGGCCTCATATTCGGCTGCATTGTTGGAGTCCGTGTACAGAATCTGTAGTACGTATTGAACTGTGTCTCCTGTGGGGGACGTCAAAACGACGCCAGCCCCCAGTCCAGCCAACATTTTGGAGCCGTCGAAATGCATGATCCAATTTGAATATGTGTCGTACTCTCTAGGGAGTTCAGCCTCCGTCCATTCTGCGACGAAGTCGGCCAAAACTTGTGACTTGATGGCTCGCCGTGGCTTATAAGTTATGTCGAACGGGAGGAGCTCGATGGCCCATTTCGCAATCCGGCCCGTTGCGTCACGGTTGTTTATAATGTCGTTAAGTGGTACTTCTGAGGCTACTGTTATTGAACACTCTTGAAAGTAGTGTCATAGCTTCCGGGATGCCATGAATACCGCGCACGCAATATTTTGATAATGCGGGTACCGTGATTTGCAGGGAGTGAGGATAGTGGACACATAATAGACCGGACTTTGAAGGGGGAATTTGTGTCCGTCCGCTTCTCGTTCGATGACGAGCACTGCGCTTACCACCTGATGTGTTGCTGCGATGTACAATAGCATTGGCTCGCCGGTGTTTGGCGCGGCTAGGACTGGGTTTGTTGCCAGTATGGCTTTTATTTCATTGACTCCGGCCGTGGCTGCGTCCGTCCATTTGAAGTGTTTGGTGCGCCGAAGGAGGCGGTAAAGGGGAAGGGCCTTTTCTCCTAAGCGGGAGATAAAGCGGCTTAGAGCCGCCACACAACTGGTTAACTTTTGTATTTGTTTGAGGTCCTTTGGGATATCCAGTTGCGACAGAGCTCGGATCTTGGCTGGATTTGCTTCAATTCCTCTGCTGGATACAATGAAGCCCAAGAGCTTTCCGGCTGGAACGCTGAAAACACATTTTTCGGGTTGAGCTTGATGTCGTATGTTCAGAGATTATCAAATGTGAGTCTCAAGTCATCCACTAGAGATTCAACATGTCTTGTTTTGATGACCACATCATCTACGTATGCCTCCACTGTTTTACCGATCTGGCTTGCCAAACATGTCTGAATCATGCGCTGATATGTTGCGCCGGCGTTTTTGAGCCCGAAGGGCATCGTGTTGAAGCAGAATGGCCCGTATGGTGTGATAAATGCCGTTGCGGCTTGGTCTGGTTCTGCCATCTTGATTTGATGGTAGCCAGAATATGCATCGAGAAAACACAACGAATCGTGTCCTGCGGTCGCATCAATAATTTGATCGATGCGGGGGAGGGGGAAGGGATCCTTTGGGAAAGCCTTGTTAAGGTCTTTAAAATCAACTCACAGGCGCCAGGATTTGTCCTTCTTTGGTACCATCACCAAGTTTGCTAGCCAGTCCAGATGTTTTATATCTCTGATGAATCCGGCCTCTAATAGCTTTGCTAGCTCCTCTCCCATAGCCTTTCTCTTAGGTTCGGAAAAACGCCGGAGAGCCTATTTGACAGGTTTGAATCCTGTTTGGATATTTAAGCTGTGCTCGGCCAGCCTGCGTGGGATTCCTGGCATGTCTGAAGGGTGCCAGGCGAAAATGTCCCAGTTCTCTCGTAAGAACTCTCGCAATGCGGCGTCGACATCAGGGTTTAACTGTGCCCCGATGGAAGCTGTTTTATTGGGGTCCATTGGATGGACTTGGAATTTTACTATTTCGTTCGCTGGTTTAAAGGAGGTGGATTTGGATCTTTCATCAAGTACCACATCGTCCCTATTCACCGTAGAGCGCAGCGCAGTCAGCTCCTCAGCCGCTAGGGCTTCAGATAGTGCCTCGAGGGCCAGTGCGGCTGTCTTGTTTTCAGTGCGGAGTGCCATGTCCGGATCACTAGCGAGAGTGATGATCCCGTTAGGCCCGGGCATCTTGAGCTTCATGTACCCATAAATGGGTATTGCTTGGAAGATTGTGAATGCTTCCCGCCCTAGCAAAGCGTGATAACCGCTGCTGAACGGGGCCACATGGAACGTGACCTCTTCGAACCTGTAATTGTCCGGCGTGCCGAACACCACATCTAGTGTGATTTTTCCAGTACAGCGCGCTTCCCGACTGGGGATTATTCCTCTAAAGGTTGTGCTGCTTCGCATGATGCGGTTCCAGTTTATATCCATTTTTTGAAGAGTTTCCTCATAAATGAGGTTCAATCCGCTGCCGCCGTCCATGAGTACCTTGGTAACATGAAAGTCGTCCACTATTGGAATGAGGACCAATGCAGCTGGTGCTCGGGCTGTTCGAAACTTAGGTTCATCACTGGCGTTAAAGGTAATGCCCGTGTCACTCCATGGGTTTATTGTTGCTACTTGGTAGACTTCGGCAAGGCTGCGGAGTGTCCTTTTTCGCATATTATTTGATGCGAAGGTCTCGAAGACTGTTAATACCGTATTGGTGTCTCTGGGGTGGCTTTCTGTGGCCTCCGGAATTAGGAGGTTTTCGCCAATTTTGGCCACCTGCCAGAGTATCCAACATGCTCTAAGGCTGTGAGTTGGTGTGGCGTCCTCTGTACTATGAATTTTACAGGGTCCATTAAGCCATCCTTCCAGTACGGTTCCATGCCCTGTAGAGGGTTTTTGCCTTTTGGTGTTTGACCCGGCTGTCTGGCGATGATGCACCCTTTTATTTCGGACCGGGCTTGCCTTAAGGGCCGGATTGTCCCAAAATTTTGTTTCGGTTTTCCGGGTGCTTTCCATCACATAGTACTTCCGTACTATGGATGCTAAGTCAGCGAAGCATGTAATATCACGGCGACTTATGGCGTTGAGTATTCCCTTGTCCGTGCAATTATTGCAGAAGAATGAAATTGCGTCTTCCTCGCGGCAGCCCTTTATCCTGTTCATAACCAGGAGGAATCTGGCCCAGTAATGATGTACTGTTTCTTTGGGCTCTTGCCTGATTTGGGATAGATTGCTAATGTTCGGATGGGTGGGTGGAATTAAATCCGGAGCCTTACCCCTTATGAGTCTCAGAGGCCGAGGAATTTCCGAAATCGAAAATTTGGATTCCTAGATGTCGTCCAATGAATCCAGTCCGTCGCCTGATTCTAGGTTCAGGTCTTGAGTGATATCCTCCCCTCCGCGGACATCCGGCTTGGAGGGATCGGGAGTCCGGACGTAGCGAGTCCTTAAGATAGATGAAGGGTCGCTGCACTGTCCCTCTACCACGGCAACGTGATGGGTGGCTTGGGGAGAGTTAATCTCTCTCGAATCGGTTTTAGGCCCAATCTGGTCGTAATCCGTAGCGACTCCCAGGGCAGCGAAGCGATCCAAGAGCTCGTTTATGGAGGAAAGCTCTGTTGGATCTAACTGCTCGGCAAGTTCCAAGTTGACATGAAGATTGTTTTCGATGGCTCGAGAGGTCATCGTCGGCGCAGAAGCCGAACAGGTGGTCATACGAAAACCACCTAGCCGGAGGGTTTGGCTGACAGCCAAAGCTCCCTTAGCAACGGTGCCGTCTTTAAAGACGGGGCGAGGCATCCTTCCTGATGGCGACGACACAGAGGAACTCTCAATGAAAGCACCAATGTCGGTGTCAAAACCGGCGGATCTCGGGTAGGGGGTCCCAAACTGTGCGTCTAGGCCGGATGGTAATAGGAGGCAAGGGACACGAAGTTTTACCCAGGTTCGGGCCCTCTCAATGGAGGTAAAACCCTACGTCCTGCTTGATTAATATTGATGATATGGGTAGTACAAGAGTAGATCTACCACGAGATCAGAGAGGCTAAACCCTAGAAGCTAGCCTATGGTATGATTGCTGATGTGTATGTTGTCCTACGGACTAATGCCCTCCGGTTTATATAGACACCGGAGAGGGTTAGGGTTACATAGAATCGATTACAATGGTAGGAGATCTGAACATCCGTACCGCCAAGCTTGCCTTCCACGCCAAGGAAAGTCCCTTCCGGACACGGGACGGAGTCTTCAATCTTGTATCTTCATAGTCCAGGAGTCCGGCTTGAAGGTATAGTTCGGCTATCCGAACACCCCCTAATCCAGGACTCCCTCACCGGTCTTCCTCCACTACCGCCACCACCAAGAAGGAATGACGACCACCACCAAGATGAGGGGGCTGGGGGCTTCCAGGAGCCGCGTGCCATCGCCTGCGTCTTGTGCGGAGCTCAAGCCCCAGCCTCACAGTGTATCTTCAAACAGTTTGCTCGTGAGGTGAACGTAGACCTCCCCAAGCTCGAGGCCACGCGCCCTCCCAGGTGGTCCCATTGCGCGATCATGTTCAACTCAGTAGACCAGCTCAAGTGCGCGGCTATTTCCGGCGTCCTCCCGATGCTTTGTTCACCTGTCATCAGCAACGTGCACATCACCAAGACCCGAATCGATGGCGGCGCAGGGCTCAACATCATGTCCGTTGAGACGTTCGACATCCTCCAAGTGCCGTATGATCAGCTTCAGCCCACCAAGCCTTTCTCAGGAGTGACCGACGGCTCCACCACGCCGATTGGTCAGGTCCGCCTCCCAATCACCTTCGGATAGCACAACAACTACCACACCGAGCTCATCGACTTCGACGTCGCCCGCATCCGTCTACCATACAATGCCATCCTCGGGTATCCGGCCCTGGCCAAGTTCATGGCCGTGACGCACCACGGCTACAATGTCCTCAAGATGCCAGGAAGCGGCGGGATCATCACAGTCCCCTGTGAAGAAAGAGACGCAGTGTGCTCCCTCGAGCGCGCCTTCCAAGCAGCGTCAATCAAAGACCCCAACCACAATGCAACTCGGTACCCTTCGGAGGTCGTCCCCAAGAAGAAGAAGCAGCAACTCTGTGCCGGACCTTAGGAGGGAAGCACTGCAAGTGGCACCTCGTCAGGATCAGCGCCCGCACCTGGGGCGCCTCCCTCTATCACATAGGAAGGCGCGCCCGGCGCCCTCCCCGGGCAGGGCTCGGGGGCTCTCTTCTAGAGGGCCTCGGACCTCGCCAACGTCACGAGGGAGGCGCTCGGGCACCACTTGTAGGCGTGTTTCACGACACATCTCCTTCAGGAGGACACTGGGCAAGGAGCGCTCGGTGCTCAGGAGTTCATCACCAAGGTATCTCAGGAGCTTCAGGAAGCAAGAGCAATACGCGGCGACCACCGCCTACCTGGCGCTGCATCGACATACCAGGGCTCAACCGAGCCGCATCTTAGGAGCGCTTCTGGCCTTCACGTGTTGGGCGCTGCGAAGGTCCACCTCACGGCTACGTTCGCATGACGTTCGGCCTGCCGAGCATGGCCACTTCCTTCCAGCGCAACCTGCGGAGCGTCATGGCGGGTTAGGAGGCCAGGCACCACGCAGTCCTGGCAGAGATGGAGACGGTCCTCAAGGAACCACCGGGACCCCCAGAGCCTCCCGAGGCTCAGGACCCCGGTGGCTCATGAGGGGCCACCCCTTCGCCGTGTACCTTTAGCTACCTCAACACCCCTTCATCAACGGAACCAGGTGACATTTTTCAAATTCATTTAGCTGGGAGCCCAGGGGGCTGCATTATTCCCAGGCCGCGTGGGTCCGTCCCTGTGGTATGTATCTTTCCTTGTTTATGTCTTTAGCTTACCTTGCTGGGGGGTGCCCCTCGGGCTGCATCATCCCCAAGCCGCTCGGGCCGGACCCAGTGGTGTGTATCGTTTATGCATTTACCTGAGCTAGATTGCCTTTCATGCTTAATCTATCTATGACTATCACCTTCTTGATTGTCGCCCATCGCGGGAGCTGCGCGCCAGTCGTCTTTCTTCAGGACCCTTCGCGTGAGAGGATTAGGCACGATGTTTGTGCTCGGGCCCGTCCCTGCAGCATCGATAAATCCAACGACCGAGCTCTGTCTGGCGGGCCGGCCCCGTTCACGTCACCTCCTGGGGCCGTTGGTGCTTGGCCTTCTCACGCGATAACCTCAGAAGATTTGTTCGGCGCAGGTTGTCTGACCACCTCGCAGGACCAACACAGCAAACAAGAACCAAGACCAGGCGCAACCCGCCTTGAGGTAGGGCCTCGTGAGTCCCGCGCTGGCTCATGAGTGCCCAGACACACCTCGTCTAGCCCTGCCGTGCAAGCCACGTGTCAGGGCGGGGCTGTACACGCCCCGGGGGCTCTCCGCAGTAGGAATTCCCCTCTCACGCACCAGAGGTGAACCAGCAATCACCATGGCAGCTCGGGCCCTTCCTCGTGCGAACTTGCAGAGCCTCCCGAGGACAACAACGGGCGGTACCGCGGGCAGTACCGTAGACTCTCCCACTTCTCTTGTGCGATTCACTTGCGCGTTAAAGGGGGGCTCCTGAGCATCGCGTCTCAGGAGCTCTTACTGGCTCTCCAGCCCTCACCCCATGGTCTTGACCATGGCATCGCGATCTGGCATACCAGCGGTGGCTGAGCTGGCTCGAGGGCCAGGACCTGAGGATGCAGAGCACTCAGGAGAACACATAGAAGAGGGGGGAGAGGCTCGCACAGGCCTGACCAAGCTACACTACAGTGGTCGGCGCACGAGTCCGGCACGACTCGAGGAGCCGACTCCGGACAACCAAGATAAGTTCTTGCTCTCGATCCACCATTCGCTACGGCACGAGACCCTCACTCACTCCCCTCGCTGCCCTGCTGTGGCAACTTTTCTTCCTTTCCCATCCTAAGATAGCTGCTTGCGCGCTAAAGGGGACCTCTTGAGCATCGCACCTCAGGAGCTCTTACTGGACCTCGGGCCGCTCACCTCCTAGCCTTGACCACGGCAGTGACCTGGCATACCAGCGATGGCTGCAGCTGCCTGGGGACCGGGACCTGTCAGCGTAGAGCACCAAGCTGTCGCGGGATTGGAAAGGGGAGGCCGAGCCTCGGTAGGATATGCACGCACAAATCTTCATAATAAGGGCTATATTGACAAAAGGCATTACAGACGCTTTACACGCCCCCACGGGGTTCATTTCTTGATTCCTCGCAGGGAACAAAGGGAAGGAATTCCTAGGAGTTCTATCTACATGCACCAGATGTCGCCGATGCCATCATCAACAGTGGGCCACGTGAGGCTAGCGCCAACCCCATCCAGGTTAGCGCCGGCGGCGGCCTGACGCTGCAGCTCTACTCTGGGCACGGCGGGAGCTCGGGGGCACGTAGCTATCATCGCTCGTCTCCGGAGACTCCATGAGCTCAGAAGAGTCGCTGGACCACCAGGAGTCGCCGCTGTCGCTAGAGGAGTTGCAGGCGGAGCCTGCGGTAGGCCCAGCGCTCGCCGCTATGCCATCCTGGTGACCTCCTTCAGGGCAGCACTCCAGGCGGCGGCCTTCCTCGTCAAAGACCTTGAAGAATAGCACAGAGGCACCGTCGTACTCGAAGTGGATCGCGAGGGCGCCCTCCACGCGGCAGACTCGGGCAATCTCGCCCCAGCCTCGGGTCATGAAGATCTTCGTGGAGGCAACGGCTCCCATCTCTGCTCCAGTCGCTGGGACATCACAGTCGACGTGTTGCTGCCAAAGCTCGCGAGGGCCCCATGGCGGCATCTCGGCGGCGAAGAACTGCGGGAGTTAAATCCAGGTGCTCGGGGGCATCGCCACCCATATCATGAACTCGCGCGAGGAGTCCGTCGTGTGGACCCCTGAGGTGGCAGCGTGCGCCTCCGTGGCACACGGCCACGGCCCTGGCGCAGGCGGCGACGCTCGTTGCCCATCCCTCCGGAACCATCGGCACAAGCATACAAGGGTAGCGGGTACCCAGGCGGCCTCCTTTCGTACCAAGGCCACGACACCACTGGCCTCACTACCATCTCGCGGTGATGGGACCTCCTCTTCTTTGGTGGGAGCACCTCGGGCCCGGTGAGGGGTCCTTGCCCTTCTCTGCGGCAGAGAACCTCCAAATCGGCGCCATGACTGCACCAGAGAGGAGTGGAGCGAGGAAGGAGAAGAAGCAGGAGAGGCAGAGGAGAGACTGGTGATGGGGCTCCGCCCCCCTCCCATTTATACCAGGAGAAGGCCAACCAGCACCCCGACGATCACAGGTAATGATGGTTTTCCTTGCATGTCGCAGGGACTTGTCAAGTCGAGCAGTTCCCGAGGCAACATGGGGAAGCGGAGATGCCCACGTCCAATCAACCGCCACGCGTCAACCAAGGCCGCAGGCTATTGGGGCCCGCGACGCTCCACACTTGGCCCTTGGCTTCGCCTCAAAGCCAAGCCCGAGCACGCCTTGGGCCCGGGGGCTACTGTCGGCGTTCTCGGGACGGGGGTCCCAGGACTTGCCTTCCTGCGGCCCACGGCGTGGCTCTGCGAGCGGGCCCGTACGACCCATCTTAACCAACTAGGACTCAAGACCCTCGCGAGGGGCCAAGCCTCACGAGGCGGGCGACACAAGACCTCCTCAGGAGCGGCCTCACCAGGCTGGCTTGCGAGGGGCGGAGAGTTCAAGGCCAGGTGAACCTCGCGAGGTTCCAGTGACGTGAGCCATGACGACCCAGTCCAGGCGGGCGCCAGCGCGCACAGTGTCCTTGTTTCCTCTTTAGTGCTAAGGGAGCAAGTGCAGGCGCAGTGTACCGAGGCGTCAAGAAAAGGTTTCCATATTGGTGCAACGAGACCAAGACCAACAAGACGACAGGACGGAGGTCACCGTGGATCCCAAGACGGCATCACCACCAAAGCCTTTGGCAGGCGAAGACTGCTTTTGTCAGGATAGCTTGTACTAGTTGTCCCTCTTCAAATTGGTCGTTGTTGGCTCCCTTCCCGCTCAATATTTGGGGAGAGGACCAGGGCCTCTATAAATAGGACTAGCCACCACCGTAGCTAGGTGGAGGATCGATCGATCGGTCTGGCCAAGAGAGACCAGAACAACCACAAGTTCACCGAGCACAAGAACACCTCTCCTCAGGAGGCTGTTCTTCCCCTTGTACTATTCATCCTCATCCCAAGAGGCAATCCACCACACCACACTAGAGTAGGGTATTACAACACAACGGTGGCCCGAACCAGTATAAATCTTGTGTCCTTTGTGTTGCGAGTTCGGCGAGTTAGTTCGTAAGATCTTAGTTGAGTTGGGACGTGGATCGATAGCGGGGATATCTCCGCGTGCACACCAGTGTTCGAACCTTGAGGGTTTTGTCGGAACCCATGATCGGATAGTGTCCTTTTCAAAGGACATTCGAAGATTCTAGGATATTTAGCTCACACCTCAACTTGCTAAATCTCTTCTCATCCAAGGGCTTTGTGAAGATATCGGCTAGCTGTTCTTTAGTCTTCACATGCTCAATAGAGATGTCCCCCTTCAACACATGATCACAAAGAAAATGATGATGAATCTGAATGTGCTTTGTCTTCGAGTGCTGAACAGGGTTATGAGCAATCTTGATGGCACTCTTATTGTCATAGTAGAGAGGCACATTCTTCATGTTGACGCCGTAGTCCTTGAGGGTTTGCTTCATCCATAGCAATTGAGCACAGCAAGAACCAACAACAATGTACTCAACTTCAGCAGTAGATAGTGATACGCATTTCTGTTTCTTCGAGGACCAACAGACCAAGGATTGTCCGAGGAAATGGCATGTGCCTGATGTTGACTTGTTGTCCACACGATCACCAGCATAGTCAGAGTCTGAATATCCAATGAGATCGAAAGCCGAGCCCTTGGAATCCCATAATCGAAGTGTTGGTGTGTGAGCTAGATATCGAAGAATATGCTTCATAGCCTTATGGTGTGATTCCTTCGGTGTAGCTTGAAATCGGGCACAAATGCAAACACTAAGCATAATATCTGGCCTGGATGCACATAAATACAATAAATAACCAATCATGGAGCGGTATACCTTTTGATCAAAGTCAATACCATTTTCATTAGTGCATAGATGGCCATTTGTGGGCATAGGGATTTTGACTCCTTTGCAATCTTGCATGCAGAATTTCCTCAGTACATCCTTGAGGTATTTCTCCTGAGATATGAATATGCCATTGCGATGTTGACGAATTTGAAGACCTAAGAAGAATTTTAGTTCTCCCATAATAGACATTTGATATTCTTCACTCATCATATAGGCAAACTCATCATTGTAATGTTGGTCAATACAACTGAAAATGATATCATCAACATATATTTGGCACACAAACAATTCACCATCATAATATTTAGTGAAAAGAGTTGGGTCAAGTGGACCGGGTTTGAAGCCTTTCTTCATGAGGAATTCCTTGAAAGTATCATACCATGCCCTAGGGGCCTACTTGAGGCCATAGAGGGCCTTATTGAGTCTGAAGACTTTGTCAGGATGCTTTGGATCTTCAAAACCTGGGGGTTGAGCAACATATACATCTTCCTCAACCTTACCATTGAGTAATGCACTTTTCACATCCATTTGATGTAAGATGATATCATGATGGTTAACATAAGCAAGTAATATGCGAATAGCTTCAAGTCTAGCAACAGGTGCAAAAGTTTCACCAAAATCAATTCCTTCAACCTGTGTGTAGCCTTGAGCTACAAGTCATGCCTTATTCCTCACCACAAGGCCATTTTCATCTTGGTTGTTGCGGTAGATCCACTTTGTGCCAATGATATTGTGCTTGCGAGGATCTGGATGTTTGACCAGTTCCCAGACGTTGTTGAGCTCAAATTGATGTAATTCCTCTTACATAGCTTGAATCCACTCAGGCTCCAGAAATGCTTCATCTACCTTAGTGGGCTCTGTGATAGAGATGAAAGAAAAGTGCCCACAAAAGTTAGATAGATGTGAAGCTCTTGAGCGTGTGAGAGGACCTGGAATGTTGATGTCGCTAATGATTTTCTCAATCTGCACTTCATTTGCAACACGAGGATGAGCTGGTTGTCGTTGACGAAGTTGATCAACATTTTCTTCAGCACCATTTTCCTCAGGTGCATCAGCATGACGTTCTTCACGTTCTGGAATGACTTCTTCAGCAGATTCTTCGGTAGGAATGACATCCTCAGTAGCCTTGAACTTAATAGTTTCCTCAAGAGGTATTTCATCTGTCACAGGAGGTAGGTGCTCTCTTTGCGAGCCATTAGTCTCATTGAACCGCACATCTACATTTTCAACAACCTTGTGGTGATAGGTGTTGAAGAATCTGTAGGTGTGCGAGTCCTTACCATAACCAAGCATAAAACCTTCATGTGCTTTCGGTGCAAATTTAGAACTATGATGAGGATCTCTAATCCAGCATTTAGCTCCAAAGACTTTGAAATAACTCACATTGGGTTTCTTGTCAGTGAGGAGTTCATATGCATTCTTCTTGAAGAATTTGTGAAGATATACCATGTTGATGATGTGGCACGCAGTATCAATTGCCTCACGCCAGAAGCGAGGAGGCCTCTTGTACTCATCAAGCATAGTGCAAGCCATCTCAACAAGAGTCCTGTTCTTGCACTCCACGACGCCATTCTGCTGAGGAGTATAAGGAGCAGATAACTCATGAGTAATACCAAGTTCATCAAGATAGTCATCAGTACCAGTGTTCTTGAACTCAGTTCCATTGTCACTTCTGATGTGCTTGATCTTCACACCAAAGTTGGTTGAAGCCCTCGAGGAAAATCGTTTGAAGACTTCCTGCACTTCAGTTTTGTAAGTGATGATATGCACCCACGTATATCGAGAATAATCATCAACAATGACAAAGCCATATAAAGATGCAACATTAGTAAATGTGGCATAGTGGGTAGGGCCAAAGAGATCCATGTGAAGCAATTCAAATGGACGAGTGGTAGTCATGATGGTCCTTGAGGGATGCTTGGCCTTGGTCATCTTTCCGGCTCCACAAGCTCCACACAAATGGTCCTTGAGGAATTTGACACCCTCGATGCCAATGACATGCTTCTTCTTTGCGAGCGTATGCAAGTTCCTCATCCCACCATGACCAAGTCATCGATGCCATAGCCATCCTTCTGAAGCTTTTGCTAGCAGACATGTAGCAGGTTGTGGTCCTATAGAGAAATCAACAATATACAAATCTCCTCTCCTAAAGCCTTCGAAGACTTTGGAATTGTCAGCTTCCATGATTACAACACAACGATGCTTGCCAAAGACAACAACCATATCAAGATCACAAAGCATTGAGACAGACATGAGGTTGAACCCTAAGGACTCGGCAAGCATGACTTTGTCCATGTGTCGATCCTTTCAGATTGCAACCTTACCTAGACCCAGTACCTTGCTTTTGCCTTTATCGGCGTAGGTGATATGCTTCAGATGTGATGGAGATAAAGCAGAGTCCATCAATAACCTCCTCTCACCAGTCATGTGATTTGTACATCCACTATCGAGGACCCACTCAGTGGCTTTGGGTTTATCATCCTGCAGATGAATTAGTGCAGCTTACGAACTCATATACTTCATCAGTGAAGAATATGACATCAAATTCATCAGATCAATTCTGTCAAGCAAGAGAACAGGTAGAGTAGTATGAGGACGTTAGAAATGAAAATTCATTTCTTCATGATTAGCTTGCATCCTTTCAAGCATATTCAGGTCTCCAGCAAATTCTTCAGACGTTTAAGTTCGTCTGGAGACCTGACCCTGCATAAGAGATTAGTTCCTTTTCTTCACCACCCACATCTGAAGGGGTGGCAAAGAGTTCATCATTCTGTGAGCTCCATAAGAGAATGATGTCATTGAAGCTAGTCCAATTCGTTTCACATAAGAGGAGTTAGGGTAAGCAGATGAATAAGCAGAGAAATTCTTCGAGGACTTATGAACATAATGATTTCAAGAATAATGCACATATCCATAATCGTTAGATCTTCCCTGTGAAATAGAAGGGTTAGCACGATGATGTTCATATGAGGACTTTGATCCTTTTGAGGAATTTGATCCACGTGAGAAATTTGGTCCGTATGAGGACTTGGATCCATATGAAGAATTTGATCTGGGGTTCCTATTCTTCACAGGTGGTGTCATGATGACATTCATGTGAAGATTTTCAAGGCACCTTTTAGGAACCCAGATTTTCTTCATAGGGGAACCGTTCCTGCAGTTAGTGCCAACATATCTAGCAAATACTTCACCATTCTGATTTTTGAACAGTTTATAGTTGGAGTCAAATGACTCATCAGAAGAATATGAAGATTCACATGTAAAGCCAGATAAAGTAGATGGATCCACTGAAGGCCCCTTTGTAGCAACCCATGAGGTTTTGGGATACTGCTCAGGTTTCCAGTAGGTCCCATCAGCATTGAGTTTCCTCTCAAAGGCAATACCCTCTTTCCTAGGGTTCCTGTTGAGAATCTGCTTCTTAAGAACATCACAAAGAGACTGATGCCCTTTAAGGCTTTTGTACATGCATGTCACATACAATTCCTTCAGCCCTGCATGGTTAGTGATACTAGCAATGTCCTCAGATGAGCAATTAGCGATAGCACAGACAGTTGAAGAATTTGCAGCAATAGAAGCATTTGAACATTCAGGTGAAGAATTAGCAGATTCACGTTCAATGCATTTCAAACATGGAGGAATAAATTCTTCCTGAGTAGCGCTGATTTGTTGAGCAAGTAATGAATCACGCTCCTTCTAAAGATCTTCATAACTCACACTTAACTGCTCAAGATCTTGCTTTCTTTGAAGAAATTCATAAGAAAGCTTCTCATGATCAGATAAGAGAGTGTTATGATGACTCTAAAGATTGTCAAACTTGGACTGAAATCTCTAAAAAAATTCAGTCAAAATTTTCATGCAATCCATTTCTTCCCCCAACATATCATCGCTTTTATCTAGCATGTTTTGAACTTTTCAAGAGCTTTTTGCAGTTTCATAGCAATCTTAGCAAGTTTAGATTAGCTGGTTTGAGGTTTTCATCAGATTCATCCTCACTTGATTCAGAGGAGGGATATTTGAGTACCTTTGAACCTTTTGCCATGAAGCAATAGGTGGGAGCATAGTCATCATCGCCGTCGTCAGTAGTGTTTGGGAGGTCCTTTTCCTCAGAGTTGAAGATGGACTTGCTGACGAACGCGGTAGCGAGGGCTAGGCTCACCACACCAGAGTCTGACTCCTCGGATTCCTCCTCTTCCTCATTTTCCTCAGATTCAGCCTCAGAGTCCATTTCCTTGCCAATGAATGCCCGAGCCTTTTTGGAGCTGCTCTTCTTGTGAGATGAAGACCTTGAAGGTTTTGATGAAGAGGACTTTGAAGATGTCTTCTTCTTCTTTGAATCATCAGAACTGTAGTCCTTATACTTCTTCTTCTTTGATTCCTTTTCCCACTGAGGACAATCTCGAATTTAGTGACTGGGTTTCTTGCATTTGTGACAGAGTCTCTTCTTGTAATCATGGGATGAGGAATCTGATCTTAAGTCACCACTTCTTGAGGATTTTCCAGAACAACCACATCTTGAGAACTTTTGGAATTTCCTCACGAGCATTGCTAGCTCCTGGCTCAGTTCTTCAGGATCACCAAAGCTGCTAGCAGAATCTTCACCTTCAGATTCAGACACTGCCTTGGCCTTCAAAGCTCGTGATCTGCCATAGCTTGGTCCATAGAGATCTCTCTTCTCAGCAAGCTAGAACTCATGAGTGTTTAGCCTCAAGAGGATATCAACGGGATCAAGTGATTTATAGTCTCCACGTTCTTGTATCATTAATGCCAGAGTATCAAATGAGGAATCAAGCGATCTCAGCAATTTCTTCACCACCTCATGGTCGCCGATGTCAGTGGCACCAAGTGCTTGAAGCTCATTTGAGATGTCAATGAGGCGATTGAAGGTTTGCTGAACAGTTTCATTGTCAAGTCTTTTGAAGCGGTTGAAGAGATTGCAAAGAACGTCAACTCGAGAGTCACGCTGTGTTGAGACTCCTTCATTGACCTTGGACAGCCTGTCCCAGATAAGCTTTGTTGTCTCCAAAGCACTCACTCTGGCATATTGCCCTTTGCTCAGATGGCCACATATGATGTTCTTCGCTTGAGAGTCGAGTTGCTTGAATATCTTCACATCAGCAGCGTTGATGGTGGGAGTGACAGAGGGAACACCATTGTCCACAACATACCAGAGATCGTTATCAATTGCCTCAAGATGCATTCGCATCTTATTCTTCCAGTAGGGGTAGTCTGTCCAATCGAAGGTAGGACACCCAGCAAAGACCTTGATCATACCTATGGTCGACATAACTAAAACTCCAAGCGGTTAAACCAAAATCACACAGAATAATGGATTACCTTTCTCTGATACCAATTGAAAGTGCGTTAAGTCGACTAGAGGGGGGTGAATAGGCGATTTTATGAATTCTTCACTTAGGAATTTCACGGTGAGGAAATTCCTAAGAGAAGAACTACTTGCAGCGGAATAAGTACTCAGATGCAAACATAACAGAAGATAAGCATGATCATCATGATGAAATGAATACAAGTCATAGAGTACAGAAAGCATAAACACATGATAAACAGAATGAAGACAAACAGACTGAATAAATTGAACTAAGGAAATTGAGAAAGTCTTCAGTCAAAGTCTTCAAACAGATATGAACAAGCAGACAACACAGAAATGAGGAAATGGAAGGGTTGAGGAAATGGAACCAGTTAGCTCGGTGAAGACGATGATTTTGTAGACCAGTTCCAACTGTTGTGATAGTTGTATGTCTGGTTAGGGCGGCTAGGTATTCAAACCTGAGGATAGGCAGTCCCGGACACCCAGTCCTGAAGACGCAGTCCAGGACACTTAGTCCTCACCGTATTCCCCTTGAGCTAAGGTCACACAGACCTCGCCCAATCACTCGTGGTAAGTCTTCAAGTGACTTCCAAACCTTCACAAACTCGGTCACTCGGCGATCCGCAATTTCCTCTTGGATGCTCTAGACCATGATGCCTAACCGTCTGGAAGATGCACAGTCTTCAAAGGTAACAAGCATTGGATCCACGCAGGATCAATCTCTTCAGTGGTGCTCAATCACTTTGGGTGAGTAGGTGTTTGGGTTTGTGTTTTCCTCACTTGATGATTTCGCTCAAAGTCCTCGGAGGATGGGATGCTCTCAAATGACAAGTGTCAATTTCTCTTGGAGCAGCCAACCAGCTAGTGGTTGTAGGGGGTGACTATTTATAGCCTAGGGAGCAGCCCGGCACAATAAGACATAAATGCCCTTCAATGATATGACCGTTAGGTGGGAAGATATTTTGGGACAGCTGGTGCGTAGCATAGCAATGGTTGGAAATTTGACTAACAAATTCCTCAGGGCTATCATGTTCCTCACTTGTAGGCAATCCACACTGGCGAATTCCTAACTCCTCAGTCAGAACAAATTCCTCACATACCAGAAGAACTTCGTCTCTGCCACTGAAGAAATTGACTGAACTGTATGAGATTTCCAATGGCTTCACTCGAAGGGATTGGTAGGTGTCGGATTTTGAGTTGAGCATCACTTGGAAACTTTTCCTTAGTATTTACTCGACTCCCATTAACAGTACGGTGTTTCCTATGACTCAATAAAGAGAAAAGAGAAACTACGAAAACAAAAGTCTTCACGCTTCATGTTCCTCGAATGAATACCAAGTCTTCACAGTCACACCAATTTCTTCACTTTGAAAGTCTTCAGAAATCCAAATCTTCAATCGAAGAACTTCATTTTTAGGGGTCGACTTTCTCTGACAATTTCAAACTCCTCATAGACTTATAGAGATTTGTACACTCACAAACGCATTAGTCCCTTAACCTATAAGTCTTCAATACACCAAAATCACTAAGGGGCACTAGATGCACTTACACTACTTCACCCCAGTCCTCAGTGTTCTTCATGACGCTGGGATGCTCAACCTCTACACCGACATCTACAACTGGAATGAAGAACTCATTCTTCAGTTCTATGCCACGTTGCACATCACTGGCAACGTTGAAGACGTGAACTCATGGGTGCTGGACTGGATGACAGAAAACACTCACTACAAAGCACCGGCCTCTGAATTGCTTCATGCTGTCCCAGTCACTCCTCTCACTGAAGGTGCAAGGCGCCTCTATGATGAATCTGAGCTTTCAAATCATGTGATGCAAGTCCTGATGAAGCCATTGAAGCAAGGCCAAGCTCCCAGAACAAAATTCCTTGTCAAGGAAGTGCTCTATGTGCCAAGGACAATATACAAGATATTGACCAAAACACTCAGTTCGATCAAGGGCCACAACTCTGATGATGAAGAAGTTGTTGGCATCTTGAAGAATTTGCTTTTCAACATCATACATGGTATTCCTATCAACTACCGCGATTTCTTCATGAGGACTTTGGCCAATATCGCTCTATCACCATTTGAATTGAAACCTTACGCTCCTTGGATCATGAGATTCCTCAAATCAAGGTCTTCAATTCATTACAAGGCTGATTTTCAAAATCACGTTAGCTACTTGCCGCCTATTGAAGTCCTCAAACGGGCTATTTCCTCAGCTGATGAGAAGGGCAAGGCTGCTGTTAATGATGAAGGCACTCGTCCATTGGATGGACAGTTTCCCAAAGTTGCATCCTACTCCACCAATGATGACTCTAACACCCATGACACTGCCGCAAATGCTTCAAAGCATTTTCCTCAAGCCACTGCTCCAAGGGTGATGAATGATCGTGAACTTATCGTCAGTCTTCATCAGAAGGTCGATCGCAGCCACAAATGGGTCACATGACAGTTTGGTTCAATTCTTCAGAATATGACAATCACTCAAAACATTGTGAAGAAGAACCATTACTATCTGCATGAAGTGTTTGATCGCACTTGGGCTATATTGTCTCACCTCTATGGTGATGAAGATCTCAAGCAGATGGGCTTCAAGCAGGACTTTGACTGGTCTCAGCCGTAGTCAAAGAAATTCAAGAAGGTCAAAGTTCCTCACTTGGTGGCCAGCTCATATTCTTCATCGCGCAAGACTGATGAGCATGAAGACTTTCATGACACTGCGGTAGGCCCTACATCAACGGACGACCCCAACAACGCTGGCGCTCCCCCATTGACATCATGATGTTATTCTTCAGGGGTGTTAGTCCTCATTTTTCGTCCCTTTTGGTCATTCAACGACAAAGGGGGAGAAATTTGAGTTAGTCTTCAAGCGGGTCTACATTATATGGGCATTTTTTTGCTAAGTTACAACTCTCATTCTTCTGAAGTGTTTTTTGGATCGAGTTGTAAACTTAAGTCCGATGGTGGTCTGATACTTTGCTATGTTTTGCTGCATGCTATTTCCTCATATATGTTAATGCACGCATGTTGAATAACATCAGTCACCATATTTCATCATGCATTTCAAATTCTTCATATCATATGTTAAATGTGTGTATTAATTACAAGATATAGGGGGAGATCTCCATGATTCTACTCTACAATGTGCATTTGCTATTCAAGGCAAATTCCTCACATATGCACATCTTCAGGGGGAGTTCTTCTATATCTTGCAATAAAATTCCTCAATTTTAGTATTTACACCTCATATGTTTATCCCCTGAAAGTGCGTTAAGTCGACTAGAGGGGGTGAATAGGTGATTTTTACAAATTCATCACTGAGGAATTTCACAGTGAGGAAATTCCTAAGTCACGAATGACTAGCAGCGGAATAAGTACTCAGATGCAAGCATAACGGAACAGAAGCACAATCATCATGAAATGAAAACAAGCACAGAGTACAGAAAGTGTAAACACAGGATAAGAAGGCTGAAGATAAACTGACTGAAGAAATTGAACTGAGGAAATTGAGAAATTCTTCAGTCAAAGTATTCAAACAGTTGCGATCAAGTACACAACACAATAATGAGAAAATGGAAGGGTTGAGGAAATAGAACCAGTTAGCTCGGCGAAGACAATGATTTGGTAGACCAGTTCCAACTACCGTGACAGTCGTATGTCTGGTTGGAGCGGCTAGGTACTAAAACCTGAGGACACACAGTCCTCACCGTATTCTTCTTGAGCTAAGGTCACACAGACCTTGCCCAATCACTCATGGTAAGTCTTCAGATGACTTCCAAACTTTCTCAAACTCGGTCACTCGGCGATCCACAATTTCCTCTTGGATGCTCTAGATCGTGACGCCTAACCGTCTAGAAGATGCACAGTCTTCAAAGGTAACAAGCGTCTGATCCACATAGGAACAATCTCTTCAGTGATGCTCAATCACTTTGGGTTTGTAGGTGTTGGGTTTGGGTATTCCTCACTTGATGATTTTCACTCAAATTCCTCAGAGGATGGGATGCTCTCAATGACAATTGTCAGTTTCCCGTGGAGCAGCCAACCAGCTAGTGGTTGTAGGGGGCGGCTATTTATAGCCTAGGGAGCATCCCGACATGATAAGACATAAATGCCCTTCAATGATATGACCATTAGGTGGGTAAATATTTTGGGACAACTGATGTCTACTACACAACCTTCTTCTTGTAGACGTTGTTGGGCCTCCAAGTGCAGAGGTTTGTAGGACAGTAGCAAATTTCCCTCAAGTGGATGACCTAAGGTTTATCAATCCATGGGAGGTGTAGCATGAAGATGGTCTCTCTCAAGCAACCCTGCAACCAAATAACAAAGAGTCTCTTGTGTCCCCAACACACCCAATACAATGGTAAATTGTATAGGTGCACTAGTTCGGCGAAGAGATGGTGATACAAGTGGTATATGGATGGTAGACAAAGGTTTTGTAATCTGAAAATATAAAAACAGCAAGGTAACTAATGATAAAAGTGAGCACAAACAGTATTGCAATGCGTTGAAACAAGGCCTTGGGTTCATACTTTCACTAGTGCAAGTTCTCTCAACAATAATAACATAATTGGATCATATAACTATCCCTCAACATGCAACAAAGAGTCACTCCAAAGTCACTAATAGCAGAGAACAAACGAAGAGATTATGGTAGGGTAGGAAACCACCTCAAAGTTATCCTTTCTGATCGATCTATTCAAGAGTCTGTAGTAAAATAAAATGAAGCTATTCTTTCCGTTCAATCTATCATAGAGTTCGTACTAGAATAACACCTTAAGACACAAATCAACCAAAACCCTAGTGTCACCTAGAAACTCCAATGTCACCTCAAGTATCCGTGGGTATGATTATATGATATGCATCACACAATCTCAAATTCATCTATTCAAACCAACACAAAGTACTTCAAATAGTGCCCCAAAGTTTCTACCGGAGAGTCATGACGAAAATGTGTGCCAACCCCTATGCATAGGTTCATGGGCGAAACCCGCAAGTTGATCACCAAAAAATACATCAAGTGGATCAATAGAATACGCCATTGTCATCATGGTACCCCATGCAAGACATACATCAAGTGTTCTCAAATCCTTAAAGACTCAATACGATAAGATAACTTCAAAGCGAAAACTCAATCCATTATAAGAGAGTAGAGGGGGAGAAGCATCATAAGATCCAAATATAATAGCAAAGCTCGCGATACATCAAGATCGTACCACCTCAAGAACACGAGAGAGAGAGAGAGAGAGAGATCAAACACATAGCTACTGGTACATACCCTCAGCCCCGAGGGAGAACTACTCCCTCCTCGTCATGGAGAGCACCAGGATGATGAAGATGGCCATCGGAGAGGGATTCCCCCTTCGGCAGGGTGCCGGAACAGGTCTAGATTGGTTTTCGGTGGCTACGGAGGCTTCTGGCGGCGGAACTCCCGATCTATTCTGCTCTCTGAAGTTTTTAGTGTATATGGATATATATATAGGAGGAAGAAGTACGTTGGTGGATCTCCGGGCTGTCTGACGGTGTCCTAGACTAGGGGGTACTCACCACGTCAGCTCCCGATCTGTTAGATTGGGCCGAGGACCCCCATGGTCGTATACTCATGGGCCAGTTCGGACAGTTGCCGCATACAAGGAAGATTCCACAAGACTTGGCGATCAAGACAAGGACTCGTCCCCACCGGCTTATTCGGCTAGGACTCTTGTTATCCTAGGCCTCTGGTGCATTATATAAACCGAGGCCAGGCTAGTCGATAAAGATATATACATACAATCATACCATAGGCTAGCTTCTAGGGTTTAGCCTCTCTGATCTCGTGGTAGACCTACTCTTGTACTACCCATATCATCAATATTAATCAAGCAGGATGTAGGGTTTTACCTCCATCGAGAGGGCCCGAACCTGGGTAAAACATCGTGTTCCCTGCCTCCTGTTACCATCCGCCTTACACGCATAGTTCGGTACCCCTACCCGAGATCCTCCGGTTTTGACACCGACATTGGTGCTTTCATTGAGAGTTCCTCTATGTGATCGGCAAAAAGGTCGATGGCTCGCCTGCAGATCAATTGCGACTTCGGCATCTTCGTCACCACCTTAACTGGTCACCTTGGTTCGAACAAGAACTGCACCTCATGTTCGGATCACCATGTTCGGACGAGGGCCTTCATCAAACATCAACTCCGATGTCTATCAAGATCAGGGAGGAATCACGCAAGGAGCTCGAGGGCTCAACGTCAATATTGCCCTCGGGCGGCCGTGCTGTTTTTATGTACAGCGAACTTGTATTCCCCGTCACAGCCTCCTTGAGCGCCAATTTGACGATTGCTTCAGTGGAATAGTGCGGAATTACATCTACAACAGCCATGCAAAATTTCGTCGAGTTCCGATGGAGGAATTTCCGACAATCTATGATATACCGGAGCCCTGTCCAATCTGGACGAGAATCTGAATGAGTTTAGGGTGTGGTCTCCAGAGCCCAGCTCGGAGGTCCTTTGGAAGATCCAACCGTTCATCTACTGTGGAATTCCCATATCTACCACCCCTCCAAATTTCAGCTCGATCCGACGGTTCAAACTCAGGGAACCTTCCGATGAGTGGACCAATTTTCGGATTCGTTTTCTGCGCGAATACGGATCCGACCTGAATTCATGTTTCTTTATGAACGTGATATTGGACAACCTTTTTAGAGAATTCTCTTCTAGGGTATTGTGCGTTGTTTTTAAACACATGCCCGTAAATTTTTAAGCCTCCCCTGAGGTCATCTTCATCATCATGCTGGTGTCAAACCAGTCCGGCAATATTGCTCCAAGGCTGCCGACCTGCACTAGACACGTCGTCACTTTGTTGAGCCGAGTTCAACTTCTTCGGATCATCATCTCGGCAAGCCGAACAAAAGTCCGGCATCGCAAAGGATTAATCATCACCAACATCACCGCCCCACGGATTACACGGAGCGGGCATACCGGCATCGCCGCACGGTCACTTCATCAAGCCGGCATCGACCACGTCACGACCTGCATCGGCAGGGCCGCACTATTGCTTATTCAAGCTGGTGTCCATCATGCCGACCTACTTTGACTCATCGGCTGACATCGAGGCTTCGACATCTCGGCTGGACCGGGGGCTTCGCCATATCTTCATCAACCTACTCCGGAGACTTCGGCGTCACTAGCCGACCAACTCCATCACGTTAGCTGGACCGAGGGCTTTGCCTCGGCGAGCCAACCTTTGCCAACATCGCCATACCGTCGCTTTATCGCCCATCAGGCAATGGGTGTGCAGATCGAGTCCCAATTTTCAGAACCAGGTGCTATTAATCCTAGTATTTTTTGCTTGTTCGGGTTCTTTTTTCCCAAGGAATTATTACTCTGGTTTGTTCCGTCATCTGTACACAGGTCTATCGAATGATGGCCGCACTAACGACGGTTGCGTGGTGGTCCGGTCAGTTTCTGTACATAGTCCGGCGAACGCCGCATCCGGAACTCGGACTAACCTGTGAATTCAGGCTTTGCCACACCTTTACCGCATCATGCCGACGCCCTGCATCGACATTGACTTCGGCACCAGGCCATATTTCTTTTATTACTCACTTTGTATAAACTATTTGTTATGCAATATTTTTTATCGTTATTATTATTATTTCCAATTTGCACTATTTTTTGTGCACAGGAAAATGATCCAGCCGGACTATATCCTTTGGCGTCACCTCGGCTGGACGGCGGGCTTCATCAACTCTTCATTACCCCATGCTGGGGACTTCGGCATCACTCTGCCAGCCTGCATTGACCGTGCTATGTCACCACTTCAAAGTGCCGAGCTATTTGCTCCGCCACCTCAGGACCGGCTTGGGGGATGGAACCTTGTCCCGCATCAAGCTCGGACTGCGTCGTCAATACCGAACACATTAACCAGCTTAGTTTCCTTCATGCTCCAAGTTTTAAATTTTTAACTTGTGTTCGGTTCGACCAAGCATTATACTTTTTTGGAAAAAAAGTTGCTTGTAAAAAATTTCCTTGTCCAAACTTTGTTTGTGACGCACAAATTCAAATACCCCGTTTGTTTGGGGGCTTCCTTTATTAAGCTTTTCCTCTTGCATATGATTATACTTGTACGGCTTCATTCCTTGTTCGTGTATTATGCCACAATATGCACCGTATTGACTTAAGCGATTTGCAAGCTGGGTTGCCTAGCTCCTGTGCTTACCCCTACGTTCCCGATTGTTCGGCTAGGGAGTAAAGGGAGCACCTCTGTGATTGTCACGACCGGGTCCTCCGAGCTCTGACCTCAGACTGGGTGAAGCCGAAAGCTAGCGCTCTTATTGTTTTCAATCATGGTCGGCACACAACGGAACTCATGAGTACAAAAATCTATTGCACAAGTCTCATAGTAATAATGAGCGCCGAAGA
Source organism: Triticum dicoccoides (assembly GCF_002162155.2). Taxonomy (NCBI): domain Eukaryota; kingdom Viridiplantae; phylum Streptophyta; class Magnoliopsida; order Poales; family Poaceae; genus Triticum; species Triticum dicoccoides. The sequence continues at coordinate 261,880,410 of NC_041380.1, forward strand.
AAGGTATCGGTGGGGGTACTATTTTTTTCGAAGATGCTTCTTACACTTCGTCTGTAATATAGCATAAGTTCCCTGAGTGTGCTTTGTCTGTTACAGCCTTATGGCCCGGTTGCCTGGTTATTGGAAACATTGTCGATATTCTCGACAGGTGGAGTACATAACATTTTTCGGTCCTTAACCGAAGAGGGAGAAGCCGACAATCGGTTAAGATGCGTTTAAAGTTCGGGTGAACAAAGATATGATATTAGTACTTCGGTACATACAATCATTATATATAAAATTCTTTTACCCAAGTCACTTGGGGGCTCTTAAATTTATATGAGCCGGTTTATAATAAGTGTTCTTCTTCTTAGTCGTTGCAAAGTTTTTATTACTATTATTATTTATCACTCCTTTTTTCGACACGAGCGTGTGGTCACTAGTCGGGGAGACTAATTTCTCTCTCAAAGCCGCTAGAGTTTAGTTTGCTAAACTGGCCTAATGAGAAGTACTCCGCCTTCGGGATAGGAGGTTGCAGCCGTAGGCTGACCCGCTTGAAGTCTTGAGATAGGATGTGTCATGTTAAAGCACGACAGAAGCACTTTTTTTCTAAGACCAATTTTCGGATTGGCACCAAACACTTGATCTTGTTCGGACGTCATGTTTTTACTGACGTTTTTTGGTTTTCCAATCTTTTGGCACTGTTAAACTACTTGTGTGTTTTCAGCACAAGTCTCGCAGTGCAGCGCCGGACACCTTTAGAGGTTCAGCAAAAACATTCTCGGATATTGCTATATATGCATCGGTTTCGAATTGTGTCTTCGGTCCATAGTTTGGTTGCCCGGCTCCTGCGCTTGCCTCCTACGTTCCGCTTTGTTCGGCTAGGTGTGCAAAGGGAGAACCACTGCGATTGTGCTTCCAGCTCACATGGTTATGCACCTCAGTGGAGAAAGCCAAAAACTGACTGTCACAAATAAGCGTAAACTGGTCAGCGATCCGATGACTGTGTTAAATGATGGGCCATTCATAACATTGGCCGAAGTGTTTACGGCTTGACCTCGATTATCGCCGAACACTGCCGGGGACTGGTAACTGGCCTCCCAAACTAAATCCTCAATATTTTGCTCTTACATTAGAGCTGAGGTTTCATGATCATGCTTAGCATGACAACCCAAAGAAAGGAACTGATAGCGGGACTATTTTCTTTGGAAGACATTTCTTATGTTAAACAGTAATATAACATATCTCTCTATGTACCTTTGTTTATAAAACCGTATGTCCAGATTGCCTTGTTTGTCGTAAATCTTTGCCCTCATAAAGGCTTTATAAAGTAGGACAAACACTCGGCTACTGGCCAAGGAGGTGGAAGCCGATGGTCGGTCAACAAAGTTTTGTACAATGCGGATCCGAGCATTCATGACGTAAAGTACTTGGATACATAGAGTCATTACACATAATTTGTGATTTTACTATGGGTATCGATCCTTAATTCGGCCACCCGTGCCCACATTAAGGCTCGGGGGCTATTGGGCTTTGCGCTCATTATTTACAAATATTAAAGGGGCACATCGATCCCCTGATCTGGTGTTGCCACCCGACCAGTGTCTCGGGGGCTCTTGCGTTGCCTATTCAATGCAGAAAACTCAAAAGGCTCAGTGTTCGGCTTGATCGAACTATGGGAAGCGCGTCTTCGGATAGCAATAAGTACCATCTGGACCTATCTGGCATCAAGCCATATATCACGGCGACTTCTCACGATCCTCTCTTAGGGGCCCGTTCGCCGATCACTATTATCTCCAATATATTACGCTGTGTTTTTATTCCTATGTATGCTGCCGAGCTGGGAGTTGATCCTCAGGCCAATTTCGCGCATCGACCTGAGTCTCAGTGGCTACTAGGAACAGCGGTTTTATGCTTGCCTTCAGGTGCATCTCAGGTTTTAGACCGATACACACCTTGAGGGCTACTGGCTATATATCTTGGCAGAGAATAAATCGCACTAATAAAAAATATTGACAAAAAATCGGCCCACAGTCGGGGTGGTGCACCACCTCGGAAGCAGTCCGGCATAAAGCTCAGGCGCTAGTGGCTGGCTCCATAGAGGGCATTTCCGGCATTAAGCTCGGCTAAACTCCTTCAACTTTTTTGAACCAAGGTGATATGACACCTCGGATATAGTCCGGCGTTGGAGCTTGGACACAGTCCGGCGTTGGAGCTCGGATATATTTCGGTGTTGGAGCTCGGATACATTTCGGCGTTGGAGTTCGAAAGCAGTCCGGCATTGGTGCTCGGCTGCAAAAAATACCTCGAATGCAGTCCGGCGTTAGAACTCGGACGCAAGAGGACACAGCCTCCCGGGAACAACTTCAAACCCGAGGTGTGGCATAAAAATAATAAGGCATTGATAAAGGCCGGGAACTTAAAGGGGCTCCTTGGATACCCAACGTGTAAACTCGTCGAATGTATTTCATCAATCCTCAAGATCGAAGATGAGAAGATTTGTTGAACCAGTTTTCAAGACCGACAACTGAAGATGAAGAATAGTTCGGAAGAATCGAGGAGCGTCCCTAACTTGAAGACCGGTTCAGGGGGCTACTAACGGTGTCCTAGACTAGGGGGTACTCACCACGTCAGCTCCCGATCTGTTAGATTGGGCCGAGGACCCCCATGGCCGTATACTCATGGGCCAGTTCAGACAGTTGCCGCATACAAGGAAGATTCCACAAGACTTGGCGATCAAGACAAGGACTCCTCCCCACCGGCGTATTCGGCTAGGACTCTTGTTATCCTAGGCCTCTGGTGCATTATATAAACCGAGGCCAGGCTAGTCGATAAAGATATATACATACAATCATACCATAGGCTAGCTTCTAGGGTTTAGCCTCTCTAATCTCGTGGTAGATCTACTCTTGTACTACCCATATCATCAATATTAATCAAGCAGGACGTAGGGTTTTACCTCCATCGAGAGGGCCCGAACCTGGCTAAAACATCGTGTTCCCTGCCTCCTATTACCATCCGCCTTAGATGCACAGTTCGGGACCCCCTACCCGAGATCGGCCGGTTTTGACACCGACACTGTCCATGAGGCAGGGGGGCGCGCCCAGGGGGGTGGGCGTGCCCCCCACCCTCGTGGGCAGCCCGGGACTCTCCTGGTCCATCTCCGATACTCCGTGGGCTTCTTCTGGTCCAAAAATAAGTTCCGTGAAGTTTTAGGTCAATTGGACTCTGTTTGATTTTCCTTTTCTGCGATACTCTAAAACAAGGAAAAACCAGAAACTGGCACTAGGCTCTAGGTTAATAGGTTAGTCCCAAAAATAATATAAAAGTGTTTAGTAAATCCCATAAACATCCAAAACAGATAATATAATAGCATGAATACTTCATAAATTATAGATACGTTGGAGACGTATCAGCATCCCCAAGCTTAATTCCTGCTCGTACTCGAGTAGGTAAATGATAAAAGAAATAATTTTTGAAGTGTGAATGCTAGCAGGTGCACAAGTTTGATCAATGATAATTTCAATCACCTTTTCTAGCATCATTATATGTATCATAACAGTAGCTCATCTCATAAAGATTCTCATGATCAAGTAACAAGCTATTCACATGTTAAAGTATAGATCATAAACTTTCTTGAAAACTAACAAACCATGTTATTAGTCATCAAACAATTACAATTCATCTTATTTTCAGGAAGAGTCCATGTCAGAGCTTTGATTTAGCAAACTCCACATACTCAACTATCATTTAGTCTTTCACAATTGCTAACACTCACGCGATATTTACGGGTTCAAAGTTTTAATCAGACACAGAGAAAGATAGGGGCTTATAGATTCGCCTCCCTTTTACCTCAAGGGTAATGTCAACAATAATAATTCATGATGCCTTACATCCAATTGGATATATATATATATATACATATATATATATATATACATATATATATATATATATATATATATATATATATATATATATATATATCAGAATCTTTCCAACACGAGGTGCTTGCCAAAGGATAAAATGAAAAAAAGGAAAGGTGAAGATCACCATGACTCTTGCATAAGGTAAAAAACAATAATAAAAGATAGGCCCTTCGCAGAGGGAAGCAGAGGTTGCCATGCGCTTTTATAGTTGGATGCACAAAATCTTAATGCGAGGGAACGTCACTTTATATTGCCACTTGTGATAGGGACCTTTATTATGGAGTCCGTCACTTTTATTGCTGCCATATCACAAGATCGTATAAATCTTATTTTCTCCACACTAAAAGATCATACATATTTAGAGAGCAATTTTTATTGCATGCACCGATGACAACTTACTCGAAGGATCTTACTCAATCCATAGGTAGGTATGGTGGACTCTCATGGCAATACTAGTTTCAGGGATGTTTGGAAGCACAAGTAGTATTTCTACTTTGTGCGAAGAATTTGGCTAGCATGAGGGGGAAAGGCAAGCTCAACGTGTTGGGCGATCCATGAAAATATACTTTATTTCGAATATAAGAAAACATAACCCATTACGTTGTCTTCCTTGTCCAACATCAACCTTTTATCATGTCATATTTTAATGAGTGCCCACAATTACCAAAGATGTCCAAGATAGTATATTTATATGTGAAATCTCTCTTTCTTCAATATTCTTTCATGAATTGTTCAAGTGACCAATACAATGTTTGCTAACCTTTAATAAATTTACCACCTCTACTTCTTATATGTAAAGTCATTACTCCCCATGGGATAAGCATATGAAACATATATGATTTCACATTTATTAAATTCAAATCATTCAACCATTTACTCATAGGATATAAGTGAGGCACACGAGTGAATGACAAACTACTCCAAAAAGATATAAGTGAAGATCAATGAGTAGCTAAATAATTATGTAGCTATGTGAAGACTCTCTCTCATTTAAGAATTTCAGATCTTGATATTTTATTCAAACAGCAATCAAAACAAAGTAAAATGACATTCTAAGAATTGAAAACATCATGTGAAGAAGCAAAAACTTAGGATCAACCGAAACTAACCGATAGTTGTTGAAGAAGAAAGGTGGGATGCCAACCGAGGCATCCCCAAGCTTAGGCGCTTGAGACTTCTTGAAATATTACCTTGGGAAGCCTTGGGCATCCCCAAGCTTGAGCTTTTGTGTCTCCTTAATTCCTCTCATATCACGGTCTTCCTAAATCTCAAAAGCTTCATCCACACAAAACTCAACAAGGACTCGTGAGATAAGTTAGTATAAACCAATGCAAAAACCTTATCATACTCTACTGTAGCAAATCACTAAAATTATTATTCAACATTGCATACTAAATGCCTCTGCATATTTAATAGTCCTATCCTCAAATAGAATCATTAAAGAAGCAACCATATGCAAACAATGCAAACATAACAGCAATCTGCCTAAACAGGACAGTCTGTAAAGAGTGCAGAAAGATCCATACTTCCCTACCTCCAAAAATTATGAAAGAAAATTCCCACTGTAGTAAAATTTATCAGATCTTATTATGAAAAAGGTTTCGACATTTCATCACATTCTGAATTTTCTAGGGAATTTATGCAACAGCGGTAAACTTTCTGTTTTCAAATAGCAACATGTGGACTTGTAAAATAGGCATAGTAAAGGCTATCAATGCCACTTTTATTGAAATAAAAGATGAAAAACATTGTTATAAATAACATAAAGAAAATCCTAACAAAATAAATTGACGCTCCAAGCAAAACACATATGATGTGGTAAATAAAAATATAGCTCCAAGTAAAGTTACCGATGAACGAAGATGAAAGAGGTGATGCCTTCCGGGGCATCCCCAAGATTAGGCTCTTAGTTGTCCTTGAATATTGCCTTCGGGTGCCTTTTTCATACCCAAGCTTATGCTCTTTCCACTCCTTATTCCATAGTCCATCGAATCTTTACCCAAAACTTGAAAACTTCACAACACAAAACTTAACAGAAAATCTCGTGAGCTCCGTTAGCGAAAGAAAACAAAACACCACTTCAAGGTACTGTAATGAACTAATTCTTTATTTATATTGGTGTTAAATCTACTTTATTACAACTTCTCTATGGTTTATAAACTCTTTTACTAGCCATAGATTCATAAAAATAAGCAAACAACACACGAAAAACAGAATCTGTCAAAAACAGAACAGTCTGTAGTAATCTGTAGCTAACGCATGTTCTGGAACCCCAAAAATTCTAAAATAAATTGTTGGAGGTGAGTAATTTATCTATTAATCATCTTCAAAAATAATTAACTAAATATCACTCTCCAAATAAAAATGGCAGCAATTCTCGTGAGCCCTAAAGTTTCTGTTTTTTACAGCAAGGTCAACAAGACTTTCCCCAAGTCTTCCCAACGGTTCTACTTGGCACAAACACTAATTGAAACATAAAAACTCAATAATAACAGATGATAGATAAATTATTTTTTACTAAACAATAGAAAAAAGCAAGGAACAAAAATAAAATTGGGTTTCCTCCCAACAAGCGCTATCATTTAACGCCCCTAGCTAGGCATGATGATTTCAATGATGCTCACATAAAGGATAAGAATTGAAACATAAAGAGAGCATCATGAAGAATATGAATAGCACATTTAAGTCTAGCCCACTTCCTATGCATAGGTATTTTGTGAGCAAACAACTTGTGGGAACAAGAATCAATTTGCATAGGAGGGTAAAACAAGCATAACTTCAAAATTTTAAGCACATAGAGGGGAAACTTGATATTATTGCAACTCCTACAAGCATATATTCCTCCCGCATAATAATTATCAATAGAATCGTGAATGAATTCAACAATATAAATATCACATAAAGCACTATTTTCATGATGCACAAGCATAGAATTTTTATTACTCTCCACATAAGCAAATTTCTTCTCATGAATAGTAGTGGGAGCAAACTCAACAAAATAACTATCATGTGAGTCATAATCCAATTGAAAACTAAAATCATGATGAAAAGTTTCATGGTTATCATTATTCTTTGTAGCATACAAGTCATCACAATAATCATCATAGATAGCAACTTTGTTCTCATAATCAATTGGAACCTCTTCCAGAATAGTGGATTCATCACAAAATAAAGTCATGACCTCTCCAAATCCACTTTCATCAATATAATCATCATAAATAGGAGGCATGCTTTCATCATAATAAATTTGCTCATGAAAACTTGGGGGACAAAAAATATCATCTTCATCAAACATAGCTTCCCCAAGCTTGTGGCTTTGCATATCATTATCATCATAGATATTCAGGGAATTCATACTAACAACATTGCAACCATGCTCATCATTCAAAGATTTAGTGCCAAACATTCTAATGCATTCTTCCTTTAGCACTTAAGCACAATTATCGGAATCCTTATTTTCATGATATATATTAAAAAGATGAACCATATGAGGTACCCTTAATTCCAATTTTTTTGTAGTTTTCTTTTATAGACTAAAGTAGTGATAAAACAAGAAACTAAAAGATTCGATTGCAAGATCTAAAGATATACCTTCAAGCACTAACCTCCCCGGCAACAGCGCCAGAAAAGAGCTTGATGTCTACTACAAAACTTTCTTCTTGTAGATGTCGTTGGGCCTCCAAGTGCAGAGGTTTGTAGGACAGTAGCAAATTTCCCTCAAGTGGATGACCTAAGGTTTATCAATTCGTGGGAGGCGTAGGATGAAGATGGTCTCTCTCAAGCAACCCTGCAACCAAATAACAAAGAGTCTCTTGTGTGCCCAACACACCCAATACAATGGTAAATTTTATAGGTGCACTAGTTCAGAGAAGAGATGGTGAGACAAGTGGCATATGGATGGTAGATAAAGGTTTTTGTAATATGAAAATATAAAAATAGCAAGGTAACTAATGATAAAAGTGAGCACAAACGGTATTGCAATGCGTTGAAACAAGGCCTAGGGTTCATACTTTCACTAGTGCAAGTTCTCTCAACAATAATAACATAATTGGATCATATAACTACCCCTCAACATGCAACAAAGAGTCACTCCAAAGTCACTAATAGAGGAGAACAAACAAAGAGATTATGGTAGGGTACGAAACCACCTCAAAGTTATCCTTTCTGATCAATCTATTCAAAAGTCCGTAGTAAAATAACATGAAGCTATTCTTTCCATTCAATCTATCATAGAGTTCGTACTAGAATAACACCTTCAGACACAAACCAACCAAAACCCTAATGTCACCTAGATACTCCAATGTCACCTCAAGTATCCGTGGGTATGATTATACGATATGCATCACACAATCTCATATTCATCTATTCAAACCAACACAAAGTACTTCAAAGAGTGCCCCAAAGTTTCTACCAGAGAGTCATGACGAAAACGTGTGCCAACCCCTATGCATAGGTTCATGGGCGGAACCCGCAAGTTGATCACCAAAAAATACATCAGGTGGATCAATAGAATACCCATTGTCACCATGGTATCCTACGCAAGACATACATCAAGTGTTCTCAAATCCTTAAAGACTCAATCTGATAAGATAACTTCAAAGGGAAAACTCAATCCATTACAAGAGGGTAGAGGGGGAGAAGCATCATAAGATCCAAATATAATAGCAAAGTTCGCGATACATCAAGATCGTATCACCTCAAGAAAACGAGAGAGAGAGAGAGATCAAACACATAGCTACCGGTACATACCCTCAGCCCCGAGGGAGAACTACTCCCTCCTCGTCATGGAGAGCACCAAGATGATGAACATGGCCACCGGAGAGGGATTCTCCATCCGGCAGGGTGCCAGAACGGGTCTATATTGGTTTTCGGTGGCTACGGAGGCTTCTGGCGGCGGAACTCCCGATCTATTCTGCTCTCCGAAGTTTTTAGGGTATATGGATATATATAGGTGGAAGAAGTACGTCGATGGATCTCTGGGTTGTCCACGAGGCAGGGTAGCGCACCTAGGGGGGTGGGCGCGTCCCCCACCCTCGTGGGCATCCTGGGACTCTCCTGGTCCATCTCCGATACTCCGTGGGCTTCTTCTGGTCCAAAAATAAGTTCCGTGAAGTTTCAGGTCAATTGGACTCCGTTTGATTTTCCTTTTCTGCGATACTCTAAAACAAGGAAAAAACAAAAACTGGCACTGGGCTCTAGGTTAATAGGTTAGTCCCAAAAATAATATAAAAGTGTTTAGTAAAGCCCATAAACATCCAAAATAGATAATGTAATAGCATGAATACTTCATAAATTATAGATACGTTGGAGACGTATCAGCATCCCCAAGCTTAATTCCTGCTCGCCCTCGAGTAGGTAAATGATAAAAGAAATAATTTATGATGTGTGAATGCTAGCAGGTGCACAAGTTTGATCAATGATAATTTCAATCACTTTTTCTAGCATCATTATATATATCATAACAGTATCTCATCTCATAAAGCTTCTCATGATCAAGTAACAAGCTATTCACATGTTAAAGTATAGATCATAAACTTTCTTGAAAACTAATAAACTGTGTTATTAGTCATCAAACAATTACAATTCATCTTATTTTCAGGAAGAGCCCACGTCTGAGCTTTGATTTAGCAAACTCCACATACTCAACTATCATTTAGTCTTTCACAATTGCTAACACCCACGCGATATTTATGGGTTCAAAGTTTTAATCAGACACAGAGAAAGATAGGGGCTTATAGATTCGCCTCCCAACCTTTTACCTCAAGGGTAATGTCAACAATAATAATTCATGATGCCTTAC
>NC_041380.1:261890522-261949601 GCF_002162155.2 Triticum dicoccoides
AACACGAGGTGCTTGCCAAAGGATAAAATGAAAAAAAGGAAAGGTGGAGATCACCATGACTCTTGCATAAGGTAAAAGACAATAATAAAAGATAGGCCCTTCGCAGAGGGAAGCAGAGGTTGCCATGCGCTTTTATAGTTGGATGCACAAAATCTTAATGCGAGGGAACGTCACTTTATATTGCCACTTGTGATAGGGACCTTTATTATGTAGTCCGTCGCTTTTGTTGCTTCCATATCACAAGATCGTATAAATCCTATTTTATCCACACTAAAAGATCATACATATTTAGAGAGCAATTTTTATTGCATGCACCGATGAAAACTTACTTGAAGGATCTTACGCAATCCATAGGTTGGTACAGTGGACTCTCATGGCAATACTAGTTTAAGGGATGTTTGGAAGCACAAGTAGTATTTCTACTTGGTGCAAAGAATTTGGCTAGCATGAGGAGGGAATGCAAGCTCAACATGTTGGGCGATCCATGACAATATACTTCATTTCGAATATAAGAAAACATAACCCATTACGTTGTCTTCCTTGTCCAACATAAACCTTTTAGCATGTCATATTTTAATGAGTGCTCACAATTACCAAAGATGTCCAATATAGTATATTTATATGTGAAATCTCTCTTCCTTCAATATTCTTTCATGAATTGTTCAAGTGACCAATACAATGTTTGCTAACCTTCAATAAATTTACCACCTCTACTTCTTATATGTAAAGTCATTACTCCCCATGGGATAAGCATATGAAACATATATAATTTCAGATTTATGACATTCAAATCATTCAACCATTTACTCATAGGATATAAGTGAGGCACACGAGTGAATGACAAACTACTCCAAAAAGATATAAGTGAAGATCAATGAGTAGCTAAATAATTATGTAGCTATGTGAAGACTCTCTCTCATTTAAGAATTTCAGATGTTGATATTTTATTCAAACAACAATCAAAACAAAGTAAAATGACATTCTAATAATGGCAAACATCATGTGAAGAAGCAAAAACTTAGGATCAGCCGGAACTAACCGATAGTTGTTGAAGAAGAAAGGTGGGATGCCAACCGGGGCATCCCCAAGCTTATATGCTTGAGACTTCTTGAAATATTATCTTGGGAAGCCTTGGGCATCCCCAAGCTTGAGCTTTTGTGTCTCCTTAATTCCTCTCATATCATGGTCTTCCTAAATCTCAAAAGCTTCATCCACACAAAACTCAACAAGGACTCGTGAATATCAAGTCTTCAGGATCACACCAATTTCTTCACTTTTAAAGTCTTCAGAAAGCCAAAGTCTTCAGTTGAGGATATTCATTTTAGGGGTCAACTTTCTCTGTAAACATCAAACTCCTCATAGACTTATAGACCTGTGTACAGTCACAAACGCATTAGTCCCTTAACCTATAAGTCTTCAATACACCAAAATCACTAAGGGGCACTAGATTCACTTACAATCTCCCCCTTTTTGGTGATTGATGACAATATAGGTTAAGTTTTCAACGGGGATAAAGATATGAAGAGTAAATACTGATATTGAGGAATTTGATTGCAAGATATAGAAGAACTCCCCCTGAGTATGTGCATATATGAGGAAATTGCTTTTGAGAAGCAATGCACATTGAAGAGTAGAAACATGGAGATTTCCCCCTATATCTTGTAATTCATACGTGCATTTAACATGTGATATGAAGAATTAGAAAAGCATGATGAAATATGGTGACTGATGTAATTCAGCATGTGTTCATTAACATATATGAGGAAATAGCATGCAAAAGAACATAGCGAAAGTATCAGACCACCATCGGAGTTAAGATTACAACTCGATCCAACAAGGTTTTCAAAAGAACGAGAGTTGCAACTTAGCAAAAAAATGCCCATATAGATAGACCCGCTTGAAGACTAACTCAAATTCCCCCCCCCCCTTTGTCATCGAATAACCAAAAGGGATGAAAAATGAGGACTAACGGCCCTGAAGAATATCATCACAAAGTTGATGGAGGAGAGCCAGCGTTGTTGAGGTCATTTGTTGATGTAGGCCCTACCCTACTGTCGTCCAAGTCTTCACTTTCATCAGTCTCGCATGATGAAGAATACTAGCTGGCCACCAAGTGAGGAACTTTGACCTTCTTGAATTTCTTTGAAGGTGGCTGAGACCAGTCAAAGTCCTCCTTGAAGCCCATCTGCTTAAGATCTTCTTCACCGTAGAGATGAGACAGAACAGCCCAGGTGTGATCAAATACTTCATGCAGATAGTAATGGTTCTTCATCATAGAATTATGTGTGATTGTCATGTTCTGAAGAAGTGAACCAAACTGTCATTTGACCCATTTCTGGTTGCGATCAACCTTTTGGTGAAGACTAAGGAGAAGTTCATGATCAGTTAGCACCCTTGGAGCAGTGGCTTGAGGATTTGGCTTTGAAGCATTAGCCGCAGAGTCATGAGTGGTAGAGTCATCATTGGTGGAGTAGGAAGTAGCTTTGCGAAACTTGCCATCCAATAGACGAGTGCCTTCATCAATAATAGCAGCATTGCCCTTCTCATCAGATGAGGAAATAGGTCATTTGAAGACTTCAATGGGAGGCAAGTAGCTGAGATGATTTTGAAAGTCAGCCTTGTAATTGATTGAAGACCTTGATCTGAGGAATCTCATAATCAAAGGAGCGTAAGGCTTCAACTCAAAAGGTGACAGTGCAACATTTGCCATAGTCCTCATGAAGAAATCATGGTAGTTGATTGGAACTCCATGGATGATGTTGGATAGCAGATTCTTCATGATGCCAACGACCTCTTCTTCATTAGAGTCGTGGCCTTTGATTGGACTGAGGGTCTTGGTCAAAATTCTACAGACAGTTCTTGGCACAAAGAGCAATTCCTTCACGAGGAATTTGGTTCTTGGGGCTTGACCAGGCTTCAGAGGCTTCATCAACACTTGCATGTAATGATCAGATAGTTCAGTTTCACAGTAGACGAGTTGCACACCTTCAAGGGGAGGACTAACTGGCAGGGCATGAAGTAATTCAGAGGTTGGTGCTTTGAAGTGAGTGTTCTCAGTCATCTAGTCCAACACCCAAGAGTTCACATCTTCAGCATTGTCGGTGATGTGCAACATAGCATAGAACTGAAGAATTAGCTCTTCATTCCAGTCAACAATGTCGGTGCAGAAGTTGAGCAACCCAGCATCATGAAGAACACTAAGAACTGGGGTGAAGCAAGGCAGCGAATCCATATCAACATGAGGAATATGCTCATGGTCGAAGATCTTGTCTTTGTCGAAAGGCAGAGAAGAATAGAAATTCATCTGACTTGCAGTCCAGAAATGCTTCCTTTGAAGACGAGCAGAGTCATAAGGGGTGTAATCAGTGAAGAATACATGCTCATGAAAGAAGTCATCAGCTTTGAACTTCTGTTTCTTTGAGAATGGATTCTTCGGCTTGGGCTGAGGAGTATCAGTCAATATCTTCACAGCCTCAGGAATCACAGACTCGGGAGCTGCAGGCTGAGGAATTTCAGTAGAAATATCTTTAGTGGCAGCCTGGGTCTCCATTTCTTCAGCAGCATGAGCATCAGCACTAGTGGCTGGAATTTCTTCATGAATGGTGATTAGTGAAGCTTGAGGTTCATCAGACCCTGTATGAATTTCTTCAGTCTGAACCGGAGACTGAGGAATTTGTTGCAAAGGAGTGAATAGTGGTGAATTGGGTGATGACTTTCCGGTAGTCATCATTCAGAATTGGAGTGGAGCACCCAATGTCCATGTCTTCATCTTCTTCCTCAATTTCCTCAACGCCTGCCTCTTCAGCTGTGAACTGCGGCATGGGCGATGATACCAATGGAGTAAATGCAATGTTGTCCACTTTAGTTTCCTCGTCCAACTGCTCTATCGAAGCAGCAGAAGGATTTTCTTCATCTGATCCACTAGGGATTTCATAATCCTCACCAAAAGGAACGATCTCCTTTGATGGCATGCTTGAGAATGGAACAACATCAATTGGATTTTCAAAAGAGCTCGTCAAAGTCTTCACTTTCTTTGGTGCTGAAGACTCTGAGGCAGCGGATGCTTTCCTTTTCTTCACTGCTGCTCGCTCCACATCTTTGGTTTTCTTCGCTTCTCATGCAGAAGGAAGAACAAGACTTGGCATTGGTGCAGGAGGAGCAGAGGAAGTTGGTTCATTTACCTCAGGTGCAACTGATGCAGTTGCCCTGGCTTGTTCAGTGTATTCAGGCGCAGTGACAGATGCTTCAGCTGGCCTGGCTTGTTCTTCAGACACAACACTAGAGGTTGCCCTGGCAATTTCATGAGCGACCGGAATAGCTTAATCAGCCCTGGTACTTTCATTTTCATCAGCAGCCTGATTTTCATTAGTGGTGCTGGCATGTTCTTTAGTTGGCTGGGCAGATGCTTCAGCCTGAGGAGATTCATGGTGTGGTGGGGCTGCAACATTTGAGGTGAGTCCCTTCGCCATGTTGACGAATCTGACTTTGGCTCCCAGCCAATCTGCATGGTAGACGTCAAATTCATCACTGGGTGCCTTGATCTCAGCTTGCACAGTCACAAGTTCATCAGTTGTCATTTTGACAACATTTTTCTTCAAAAATGCTCTTACTTGTACTGAGCCTTCTTGAGCTTCCTAGCCTTCTCGGATTTCCATTTCTCTTCGCCTATGATGCGGTCAGCATGTGACTTTGGCCAGGAGTGAGCTTGAAGTCAGGCATAGGTGTGTTGGGGTCCTTGTGCCAGAGATCAGTGAGATCAAGGATTAGCTTGGGATCCAACAGAAGAGGCACATATGTGCCTTTGGCTCTAGCGGCCCTTTGCTATCTATCTCTGATGATTTTAGCGAGTTCTTCATCATCAGTTTTGTCTTCACTGGACGACACATGAAAGGCAACTTGCTTCTTGTGAGGACTTGGTCTAGAGCCTCGTCCAGCAGTGGCCTTGGTCTTCAGCAAGGTTGGGCCTGTTGAGGACTGTGGAGGAGCTGAAGAACTTGCAGAGGCTCCTGAGGTAATTGAGATGCATGTGGTCCTTTGGCAAGAGGCAAGATGCACAGGTGCCGAGGACTTGGTCGGAGCAACTAAGGGCTTTACACCTGGAGGACATGGAGCAGCTTGAGGAATTTATCGTGAGGGCTTAGACGAGCTGGGTCGTGAGGGCATTGCTGATGAACTTGGTGGTTTGTGAGCTAGCTTCTTGGCCATAGCCTTCCTGGGCTTGCTAGCAGAGGCCTCAGCAGCAGCAGCAGCAATGTCTTCATTGAATTTCCTTGCTGCATCTTTGGCAACTTTGGCCAGTTTAGCTTGTCGCTTGGCCCATTCAGTAGGAAATTCCTCACCTCTTCTGATGCTAGAGGGGTCAGCTTCTTGACCAGGTGCCAGTGGAGGTCTTGGGCATGGAGGGTGTACAGTGATACATCTCCAACGTATCTACTTTTCCAAACACTTTTTCCCTTATTTTGGACTCTAACTTGCATGATTTGAATGGAACTAACCCGGACTGACGTTGTTTTCAGTAGAACTGCCATGGTGTTATTTTTGGGCAGCAATAAAAGTTCTCGGAATGACCTGAAATTGCACGGAGACATGTTTTGGAATTAATGAAAAATACTGGCGAAAGAATCAGCATCAGGGGGCCCACACCCTATCCACGAGGGTGCAGGGCGCCCCCCTGGGGCGCGCCCCCTGCCTCGTGGGCCCCCTGAGACTCCACTGACCTCAACCCCAACTCCATATATTCACTTTCATGGAGGGAAAAAATCAGGGAGAAGGATTCACCGCGTTTTACAATACAGAGCCGCCGCTAAGCCCTAATTTCCTTGGGAGGGCTAATCTGGAGTCCGTTCGGGGCTCCGGAGAGGGGAATCCGTCGCCATCCTCATCATCAACCATCCTCTATCACAAATTTCATGATGCTCACCGCCGTGCGTGAGTAATCTCATCGTAGGCTTGCTGGACGGTGATGGGTTGGATGAGATTTACCATGTAATAGAGTTAGTTTTGTTAGGGTTTGATCCCTAATATCCATTATGTTCTAAGATTGATGTTGCTATGACTTTGCTATGCTTAATGCTTGTCACTAGGGCCCGAGTGCCATGATTTCAGATCTGAACCTATTATGTTTTCATGAATATATGTGGATTCTTGATCCTATCTTGCAAGTCAATAGTCACCTACTATGTGTTATGATCCGGCAACCTCGAAGAGACAATAATCGGGACCACTCACGATGATGACCGTAGTTTGAGGAGTTCATGTATTCACTAAGTGTTAATGCTTTGGTCCGGTACTCTATTAAAAGGCGGCCTTAATATCCCTTAGTTTCCAATAGGCCCCCGCTGCTAGAGGAGGGTAGGACAAAAGATGTCATGAAAGTTCTTTTCCATAAGCACGTATGACTATATTCGGAGTACATGCCTACATTACATTGATGAACTGGAACTAGTTATGTGTCACCCTATGTTATAACTGTTGCATGAGGAATCGCATCCAACATAATTATCCATCATTGATCCATTGCCTACGAGCTTTTCACATATTGATCTTTGCTTAGTTACTTTTCCGTTGCCACTGTTATGATTGCTACAAAAACTACTATTGTTACTTTTGCCACCGTTACCGTTACTTCCATACTACTTTGCTACTAAATACTTTGCTGCAGATATTAAGTCTTTCAGATGTGGTTGAATTGACAACTCAACTGCTAATACTTGAGAATATTCTTTGGCTCCCCTAGTGTCGAATCAATAAATTTGGGTTTAATACTCTACCCTCAAAAACTGTTGCGATCCCCTATACTTGTGGGTTATCAAGACTATTATCTGGCGCCGTTGCCGGGGAGCATAGCTCTATTCTCTGAGTCAATTGGGATTTATATATGTTGATTACTATGAGGAACTTGAAAGATGAAAGAACCAAGATTTTTCCCTCAACTACGAAGGGGGGTAAGGAACTGCCATCTAGCTCTACACTTGATTCACCTTCTGTTATGAGTAAATTTGCGACACCTACACCTGTTATTGATTCTGATATGTCGCATGTTCTTGATGATGCCACTTCTGCTATGCATGATGCTTATGACGAAACTACTTATATGCTTGATAATATCATGCCATTAGGTGAATTTCTTGATGAACAACTTGCTAGGGTTAGAGAAAATGAAATTATTGAAACAGATAATATTGATGAAAGTGATGATGAAGATTCTTCCCCTAGATATGAATTTCCTGATGTGCCTGAGGGTTATGTTATGGATGAAGAAACTGCTAGATACCTTTTTGCTTGCAAAGATAGATATGATCTTAAGAAATTGTTAGCTAAGGTGAAAGAAAAGTATTTGAATGCTAGAATGAAATATGACCCTGCTTTTGCTACTTCACCTATCTGTATTTCTGATAAGGATTATGATTTCTCTCTCGATCCTGAGTTAATTACTTTGGTTGAATCTTATCCTTTTTATGGCTATGAATCTGAAACTATTGTGGCACATCTTACTAAATTGAATGATATAGCCACCCTATTCACTCATGAGGAAAAAATTTGTTACTACTATATCCTTAAGTTATTTCCGTTCTCATTAAAGGGTGATGCTAAAACATGGTTTAATTCTCTTGCTCCTGGTTGTGTGCGTAGTCCCCAGGATATGATTTATTACTTCTTTGCTAAATATTCCCCGCTCATAAGAAACAAGCTGCCTTAAGGGAAATATATAATTTTATTCAAATTGAAGAAGAGAGTCTCCCACAAGCTTGGGGGAGGCTTCTCCGATTACTTAATGCTTTGCCTGATCATCCTCTCAAGAAAAATGAAATACTTGATATCTTTTATAATGGACTAACCGATGCTTCCAGAGACCACCTGGATAGTTGCGCTGGTTGTGTTTTCGGGGAAAGAACTGTTGAGCAAGCTGAATTGCAATTGAATAATATATTGAGTAATGATAATGATTGGACACTTCCTGAACCAACTCCTAAGCCAACTCCGAAGAAAAGGGCTATTCCATTTCTCAGTCCTGAAGATATGCAAGAGGCAAAGAAATCTATGAAAGAAAAGGGTATTAAAGCTGAAGATGTTAAGAATTTACCACCTATTGAAGAAATACATGGTCTTAATTACCTGACACAGGTAGTAAAGGTAAATTCTCTCTATAGATTTGATGAAGATGATATACCTCGTAATAAGTCTGCTAGCCAATGTTTGGATGAGTTTGATAATTTTATTGTTAAACAAGAAAACTTCAATGCTTATGTTGGTAGACGATTGAAACTAATGCTTATATGGTTGAACACTTGAGTGATTATATGTCTAGAGTTAAAGGTGACTTTAAACTTATTAGTAAACATGCTTCTATGGTTACCACTCAGGTAGAACAAGTGCTTAAAGCACAAGATGCTTTGCTTAATGAATTAAATAATAAGAAAAATGATAATGTTGTTAGAGTTATGACTAGAAGGGGTAAAATGACTCGGGAACCTTTGTATCCTGAGGGCCACCCTAAGAGAGTTGAGCAAGATTCTGAGAGAACTAATGTTGATTCACCTAGTCCTTCTAAGAAGAAGAAAAACAAAAATGATAGGACTTTGCATGCTTCTAGTGAACCTGTTGTTGACACACCTGAGAATCCCGATGATATTTCTATTTCTAATGCTGAAACACAATTTGGTAATGAACATGAACCTAGTGATAATGATGATGTTCATGTTGATGCTCAACCTAGCAATATGATGTAGGGATTGAACCTGTTGTTGATCTTGATAACCCACAATCAAAGAACCAACGTTATGATAAGAGAGACTTTGTTTCTAGGAAGCACGGTAAAGAAAGAGAACCATGGGTTCAAAAACCCATGCCATTTCCACCTAAACCATCCAAGAAAAAGGATGATGAGGATTTTGAGCGCTTTGCTGAAATGATTAGACCTATCTTTTTGCGTATGCGTTTGACTAATATGCTTAAAATGAATCCTTATGCTAAGTATATGAAAGATATTGTTACAAATAAAAGAAAGATACCGGAAGCTAAAATTTCCACCATGATTGCCAATTATACTTTTAAAGGTGTAATACCAAAGAAACTAGGACATCCCGGAGTACCAACTATACCATGCTCCATTAAAAGAAACTATATTAAAACTGCTTTATGTGATATTGGAGCCGGTGTTAGTGTTATGCCTCTCTCTTTATATCGTAGACTTGACTTGAATAAGTTGACACCTACTGAAATATCTTTGCAAATGGTCGATAAATCAACTGCTATACCTGTCGGTATCTGTGAGGATGTGCCTGTTGTGGTTGCAAACGTTACTATTTTAACGGACTTTGTTATTCTTGATATTCCCGAGGATGATAGTATGTCGATTATCCTTGGTAGACCCTTTTTGAATACTACAGGGGCTGTTATTGATTGCAAAAAAGGCAATATCACTTTTCATGTTAATGGTAATGAGCATATGGTACACTTTCCAAGGAAACAACCTCAAGTCCACAGTATCAATTCTATTGGAAAAATCTCAATGATTACTATTGGAGGTTTTGAAGTCCCTCTTCCTACTATCAAGAAGAAATATGATATTATTATTGTCGGGGACATGCATATCCCCGTTGAGGTAACCTAGTGTTATTCGAAAGTGCTCCGGTTTCATGTTATTCGGAAAGAGTTTGTTAACAAGACTTGATCAACCTTGTTAGTGGATTCCTTTTGATGAGCACGAGATGGATGAAGTTAGAAAGCACAAACTCTCTATACCCTCCTTTTACTTTCTGCTATTTAGATTAAATAAAGCAAAAATAGTATTGTTTTGTCTATTTTCTGAATTATCCTTGCAATAAAAATACCCCGAAAATAAAAGTTCTCCAATGTCCTGAAAATGAAATATTGGCTTTTTTAGAATATTTAAGAATTTCTAGCACTGAGAACACACCAGGGGGGCCCACCATTTGGCCATGAGGGCACAGAGCGCGCCCAACCCCCTGGGGCACGCCCCCTGCCTCGTGGGCCCCACGTGGACCCCCTGCACTTACTCCAGCACCCACTCACTTCGTCTTCCTCCAGAAAAAATCATCCCATAGCTCAAACCCATGTTCTAGCTCATCTTGTTGCCATTTTTGATCTCCTCGCTCAAAGCTCCATTCACAAAACTGTTTTGGGGGATTGTTCTTCGGTATGTGACTCCTCCAATGGTCCAATTAGTTTTTGTTCTAGTGATTTATTTGTTGCAAATTTTTGCTGCTAAGGTGACCCTGTTCTTGAGCTTGCATGTCAAATTTATATGGTCCAAAGTAGCTTTAATGTATGATATAGCCTCTAGGAACCTGTGGGAGTAGTTGCTATCAATCTCGTTGAGTTTGATTCACTTTTATTTTGAGTCACTAAAAAATTTCAGAAATTTTCCAGAGAAAGAAAATGATGAAGAGATTGTTGAGGAGCTCTTCGAGCCGAAGCTCGAAGGATAAGCAAAATGAGGAGAATAAAAAGCCCAAATACAATCTTCCTCGCACTGCAGAGGTTCGGTCGTGCGAATGGCCTTGTGATGCGTTCTTGAGAGCCGCCGGAATTTACGATGACTTTTAGTACTTGGCTGAGAATGCAGGCCTCACCGACTTCCTCCACGACCAGCGCGAACAGTATCTCCTACTCACTAATATTTTCATGCAAAAATTTTATTTCCATGCTAAGAAATCACCACCTTTAGTGGAGTTTCACTTATATGATGAGGTTAAGGAGATGTCACTCCATGATTTTTGTCGGGTCTGCAAGATACCCCTTGTGGGAAGCTTCGAGGAACCACATCTTAGTGATGTGGATGGATTTATTGATAGAATTGTTGTAGGGGAAACGAGGAAAGTTTCCGATGCAAGAATTACTAGTATGCATTTTCCTGTTCTGTGTTACTTTGCGATATTTGCTAGTAGATGCTTAATTGGTCGTGGGAACAGTGGAAATCTTAGTGCTCCTGATCTTGTCATTTTGCGCCATGCTTTGTTTTGTGATACAACTTTCATCTTAGGTGCTATTATTGCTAAACGATTAAATCTGAACCATACAAAGGGCCCCATCTTCGGAGGCATCTTTGCTTCATGCCTTGCTAAACACTTTGAGATACCCATTAGGCATTATGAGAAAGAGGGAAAGTTGCCGGTCCCTATTTTTCTAGATTATAAGAGTATGGTAGCACATGAATTTATTGTTAAAAATAAGAAGATGCATAAGTATAATTTGATATTTGATAAAACTCACTGTGAGACTATTACCTTGCCTGCACCCTCTTTGTTTAACATACTTTCAGGCACGTATCTCATCTTACCCGAGGCCATTTATGCATACTGGAGGCTGACACAAGTCCCAGAGCCCGAGCCTGAGCCACCACTTGACCCTTATCGACAGTTTGTTTATCAGTGGGATCCGGGGGAGATCGCCAACCAATGGCACCCTGAGGACCCTCCTCAGTACACCAGAGAGAGTAGCTTCTATCCGTGGGCATAGACCAGCTTAGGCCAAAAGCCAAAGCTTGGGGGAGTACGTATTCCTCACCGACATTACATTCATGTTCACACACTCATTCTAGTTGTCGGTGCTCATACTTTTTCATTATACTATCCATGCTACTTTATTTTCTTTTCTAAGCCTTCTTCTCGTGTATTTGAAAAACCTTAAGAAAACCCAAAAAAGTTAGTTGTAGCTTTTCGCTAGTTTACTTTCCATGCATGTAGTAGTAATAATTAAAAGAAAACCCAAAAAGATTTCTCGTTCTTCTTTTGCTTGTTGGGAACTTTCCAGTGTAAATAGTTTTATATCTTTTCTTATTCTTTGGGGTTCAAGAGGAGAAGACCATGATGAAAATGTTGAGTGGCTCTCATATGCATTATTGTTGATTTAACCAAGAGCCCATGTTACCTTGTCTGCTCCCTTGTATAAAATGCTTGCAGATTCCAGCTTAGTCCAATGCACATGCACTATTATTATTATCCACATTGTTCAGTCGTGCAAGTGAAAGGCAATAATGATGATATATGATGGACTGAATGAGATGAGAGAAGCTGGTATGAACTCGACCTATCTTGTTTTGTAAATATGATTAGTTCATCGTTCCTGATTCAGCCTATTATGAATGAAACATGTTTGCAATGACAATTAGACATTATAGTTTCCCATGCCATGCTTAATTAGCTAGGAGTTTATAATGGTTT
The DNA here is from genome assembly GCF_002162155.2 of Triticum dicoccoides. NCBI lineage: Eukaryota > Viridiplantae > Streptophyta > Magnoliopsida > Poales > Poaceae > Triticum > Triticum dicoccoides. Next base: position 261,902,708 of record NC_041380.1, read on the forward strand.
ACCTTGCGTGCCAACATATTATTAAAATGGTTGTGATGTGGTATCATAGGGTGGTATCCTCCTTTGAATGATTCGAGTGGCTTGACTTGGCACATGTTCACGCATGTAGATGAATCAAAATCAACATAGCCTCCATGATATTTATGTTCATGGTAATTTATATCCTACTCATGCTTGCACTCATTGTTGATTAATCTTAATGCATGTTCATGACTGTTGTTGCTCTCTAGTTGGTCGCTTCCCAGTCTCTTTCTAGCCTTCACTTGTACTAAGAGGGAATACTGCTTGTGCATCCACTTCGATAAACCCCAAAGTTATTCCATATGAGTCCACCATACCTTCCTATATGCGGTATTTACCTGCCGTTCCAAGTAAATTTGTATGTGCCAAACTCTAAACCTTCAAATGAAATTCCATTTTGTATGCTCGAATAGCTCATGTATCAACAAGGGTTGTCTATATCTTCCATGCTAGGTGGGTTATTCTCACGATGAGTGGACTCCGCTCATCATTCACGAGAAAATGGCCGGTAACCAGGATGCCCTGTCCCATGCTCAAATCAAATCAAAATAATTGCAAACAAAACTCCCCGAGGATTTTCGTTAGTTGGACGGCACCCGTTGTTTCGGACAAGCCATGGATTGATGTTTGTTGGTGGTGGGGGAGTATAAACTTTACCATTCTGTTTGGGAACTGCCTATAATGTGTGTAGCATGGAAGATATCGAAATCTCTTGGTTGTTATGTTGACAATGAAAGTATGCCACTCAAAATATTATTTATCTCTGTTTCAAAACTCGATCTCTGGCACCTCTACAAATCCCTGATTCCCTCTGCGAAGGGCCTATCTATTTACTTTTATGTTGAGTCATCATCCTCTTATTAAAAAGCACCAATTGGAGAACACGGTTGTCATTCGCATGCATTGCTATTAATTTACATTGAGTATGACTGTGACTGGATCTCTTTTACCATGAATTACAATGTCTAGTCGGTCCTTAATCTTCAGGGGTGCTCTGCATTTATGTTTTGCAGTCACAGAAAGGGCTAGAGAGATACCATCTTGTTATATCATGTTATGATTGTTTTGAGAAAGTGTTGGCATCCGAGATTTATTATTATTGCTCGCTAGTCGATTATGCCATTGATATGAGTAAACATGAGACCTAAATGTTATTGTGAATATGGCTAGTTCATAATATTTCCTAAAAACTTGAATGTTGGCTTTACATATTTGCAACAACAAGATCAAATAGAGTTTGTAAAAGTTTTTGTTTATCACTTTCAGTTTGTCAACTGAATTGCTTGAGGACAAGCAAAGGTTTAAGCTTGGGGCAGTTGATATGTCTCCAACGTATCTACTTTTCTAAACACGTTTTCCCTTGTTTTGGACTCTAACTTGCATTATTTGAATGGAACTAACCCGGACTGACGCTATTTTCAGCAGAATTGCCATGGTGTTATTCTTATGCAGAAATAAAAGTTCTCGGAATGATCTAAAAATCCATGGAGACATGTTTTGGAATTAATGAAAAATACTGGCGAAAGAATCAGCATCAGGGGGCCCACACCCTGTCCACGAGGGTGCCCCCCGGGGACGTGCCCCCTGTCCAACGTATCTATAATTTTTGATTGCTCCATCCTATATTATCTACTATTTTAGACATTATTGGGCTTTATTTTCTGCTTTTATATTATTTTTGGGACTAACCTATTAACCGGAGGCCCAGCCCAGAATTGCTGTTTTTTTGCCTGTTTTAGGGTTTCGAAGAAAAGGAATATGAAACGGAGTCCAAACGGAATGAAACCTTCGGAAACACGATTTTCTCATCAGATAAGATCCAGGAGACTTGGACCCTCTATCAAGAAAGCCACGAGGTGCTCACGAGGGTAGGGCCCCCCTAGGGCGCGCCCCCTGCCTCGTGGGCCCCTCGAAGCTCCACCGACATACTTCTTCCTCCTATATATATCCACGTACCCCCAAACAATCAGGGACGGAGCCAAAAACCTAATTCCACCGCCACAACTTTCTGTATCCACGAGATCCCATCTTGGGGCCTGTTCCGGAGCTCCGCCGGAGGTGGCATCGATCACGGAGGGCTTCTACATCATCATCCAAGCCCCTCCAATGAAGTGTGGGTAGTTTACTTCAGACCTACGGGTCCATAGCTAGTAGCTAGATGGCTTCTTCTCTCTTTTTGGATCTCAATACAATGTTCTCCCCCTCTCTCGTGGAGATCTATTCGATGTAATCTTCTTTTTGCGGTGTGTTTGTTGAGACCGATGAATTGTGGGTTTATGATCAAGTCTCTCTATGAATAATATTTGAATCTTCTCTGAATTCTTTTATGTATGATTGGTTATCTTTGCAAGTCTCTTCGAATTATCAGTTTGGTTTGGCCTACTAGATTGGTTGTTCTTGCCATGGAAGAAGTGCTTAGCTTTGGGTTCAATCTTGCGGTGTCCTTTCCCAGTGACAGAAGGGGAAGCAAGGCACGTATTGTATTGTTGCCATCGAGGATAACAAGATGGGTTTTTTTATCATATTGCATGAAACTATCCCGCTACATCATGTCATCTTGCTTAAGGCGTTACTCTGTTTTTAACTTAATACTCTAGATGCATGCTGGATAGCGGTCGATGAGTGGAGTAATAGTAGTAGATGCAGAATCGTTTTGGTCTACTTGTCTCGGACGTGATGCATATATACATGATCATACCTATATATTCTCATAACTATGCTCAATTCGGTCAATTGCTCTACAGTAATTTGTTCACCCACCGTAGAATACTTATGCTCTTGAGAGAAGCCACTAGTGAGACCTATGGCCCCCGGGTCTCTTTCTCATCATATCAATCTCCATCACTTTACTATTGCTTTACTATTACTTTGCTTTTACTTTATTTACTTTGCATCTCTATACCAAAAATACCAAAAAAATATTATTTATCATCTCTATCAGATCTCACTTTCGTAAGTGACCGTGAAGGGATTGACAACCCCTAAGCGCATTGGTTGCGTTGAGCTATTGTTTTTGTGTAGGTACGAGGGACTCGAGCGTAGCCTCCTACTGGATTGATACCTTGGTTCTCAAAAACTGAGGGAAATACTTACGCTACTTTGCTGCATCATCCCTTCCTCTTCGGGGAAATCCAATGCAGTGCTCAAGAGGTAGCATGGGCCCCCTGGGACTCCACCGACCTCAACCCCAACTCCATATATTCACTTCTGAGGAGGGAAAATCAGGTAGAAGGATTCATCGCGTTTTACGATACGGAGCCGCCGCCAAGCCCTGATCTTCCTCGGGAGGGCTGATCTGGAGTCTGTTCGGGGGTCCTGAGAGGGGAATCCGTCGCCATCGTCATCATCAACCATCCTCCATCACCAATTTCATGATGCTCACCGCCGTGCGTGAGTAATCTCATCGTAGCCTTGCTGGACGGTGATGGGTTGGATGAGATTTACCATGTAATCGAGTTAGTTTTGTTAGGGTTTGATCCCTAGTATCCATTATGTTCTAAAATTGATGTTGCTATGACTTTGCTATGCTTAATGCTTGTCACTAGGGCCCATGTGCCACGATTTCAGATCTGAACCTATTATGTTTTCATGAATATATGTGAGTTCTTGATCCTATCTTGCAAGTCAATAGTCACCTACTATGTGTTATGATCCGGCAACCCCGAAGTGACAATAATCGGGACCACTCACGATGATGACCGTAGTTTGAGGAGTTCATGTATTCACTAAGTGTTAATGCTTTGGTCCGGTACTCTATTAAAAGGCGGCCTTAATATCCCTTAGTTTCCAATAGGCCCCCGCTGCTAGAGGAGGGTAGGACAAAAGATGTCATGAAAGTTCTTTTCCATAAGCACGTATGACTATATTCGGAGTACATGCCTACATTACATTGATGAAATGGAACTAGTTATGTGTCACCCTATGTTATAACTGTTGCATGAGGAATCACATCCGACATAATTATCCATCATTGATCCATTGCCTACGAGCTTTTCACATATTGATCTTTGCTTAGTTACTTTTCCGTTGCCACTGTTATGATTGCTACAAAAACTACTATTGTTACTTTTGCCACCGTTACTGTTACTTCCATACTACTTTGCTACTAAATACTTTGATGCAGATATTAAGTCTTTTAGGTGTGGTTGAATTGAAAACTCAACTGCTAATACTTGAGAATATTCTTTGGCTCCCCTTGTGTCGAATCAATAAATTTGGGTTGAATACTCTACCCTCGAAAACTGTTGCGATCCCCTATACTTGTGGGTTATCATACAGTGAATTTCTTCATGTACTTGGGAGTGACATAGCGATATTCCCTCCATTCTCTTGCCCATCTCCTCTCAATCTTCTGAATGCGCACTTTGCGCTCATTCTTTGTTTCCTCGGGGGGTGTGCAATACCCTACAGAGATGTCTTCAGGGATTTCAAAGGCAGTGTTGACTTCCAATTTCTTTCCTCCCTTCTGAGGTTTCTTGTCGTCAGCCATTTTCTTCAGCTGAGGATTTTAAACAATTGAGTTCTCTGAAGAGGTATGCAATCTGTCTTCGAGGAACACTGCAAATGATTTAAGTTGATGAGAACCTAGTGATTCAGCAGCAGACATGAGTACCTGTGAACAGAGTATATATGCGAAGAACTTGGAGAGGTCACATGCGTTCTCAGAAGCTTTTTTGCATAAAGAACATGTTTCAGGAATAAGACCAGAGGTGTCTTGAGGAATTTCACTAAGTGTTCTTTGACTTAGGTTCCGGAGTTGTATAGACTAGAAATCCACACAATTGAGGAATCTGGAAGAAAAATATTGCTTAGAGAAACAGATCAAGAAAAGATTCTTATGTGAGGTGTTTAAAGTGTGGAAGTTGAAGAATAAACACCTTTTGAAGATTTTGTAGAAATCATCAGAATCAACAAAGGCGGTAAAAGTAACTTTTAATTACCCTTGATGAAGAACACGACGAACTGGGAGTAGTAGTTTGGAAGTTCATCAGTCCAGATCTTCCACGCCCTAACTTGGCAGAGGAAGACAGCTACGGCAGCGGCGGAGAGAAGAAATCCGTGGCCGACGCGAGTACGACGGCGACGAGGTCGAGGAAGTGAAGCTCTTCCTCACCGGCGATGATGGAAGTACCAACGGTGCTAGGTCTGGAAGCTTGAGCGAGGGGAAGTGAGGTCGAGCGGGGTAAATGCAGTCTCAGGAGGGTGAGGGGTATATATAGCCGAAGTGAAAAACCGCTCGCCCGAGCAAATTGGACAAACGTGCCCCTGACTCGTCTCATCCTATCGACATGTGTCACCCACGTACAGAGTGGTGGCGATCGTGTGAGATCGTGCGTGAATAGATACGTCTTATCATGGGATGTGAACCGGTTTGAGCGGCAAAAGCCGAAAATTTAGAGAAGAATATTTTAAGTTTTCGTTCACAAATTCTTCAGCTGACAAGGACACAGTGAAGATTTTGAATGGGTTTCAAATAGAACACACATGAAGAATTTGTGATCAGATTGGGTTGAGTTTAGCATAGAGGGGGGAAGGGTCCGATCACATTCACTTAGTAGAAAAGGCAACTTGAAGATTTAGGAATAAGTGAATGCTGTAGAGGGCTACAAACTCTAATATATATCAATCTGCTGCTGCTTCCCTTCAGTGATAAGAGCCTTGTCTGCTGCTGAGCTCCTGAGTTATACTTCCCCTGTCCATACTTCCTCTTGCGGCTCTCAATCTGCTGCTGCTTCCCTTGTCTACCAACTCCTGGTAGTTGTTGAAGGTTGCTACTATCAACTGCATGCTCATCTCATCATTCAGCCCTTCCATAAACTTCTCCTGCTTCTCGGCATCTGTGGCTACATCATCAGGGGCATAGCGAGATAACTTGCTAAACTCGTCCACATACTGAGCCACAGTACGGTTCCCCTGACGTAAGTTGCGGAACTCCCGCTTCTTCATTTGCATAGCTCAAGTGGAGACATGGGCTATGCGGAAAGCTTGCTGAAACTGGTCCCAAGTGACATTGGCTATAGGAAAAGTGGCTGTGTAATTCTCCCACCATGAGGCTGCTGGTCCATCCAATTGATGTGCGGCAAAGCGCACTCTCTCAGCATCTGTGCAACCTGCGGTGGTCAACTCCCTTCCAATACGGCATAGCCAATCGTCCGCAACTATGGGCTCGGTGCTACTGGAAAACACCGGCGGTTGTAACCTTAGAAAACGGGCTAGGTTGTCCATGGGCGGCGGGTTGTTGTTGTTGTTGTTGTTGTTGTTGTTGTTGTTGTTGTTGTTGTTTTCGTTGTTATTATTGTTGCCCTGGTTCTGAACTAGCAATTGCATCAATGTATTCTGCTGCTGGATCAACTGGGTGACCTCCGGTGGGAAAGCAAAACCGATGTCACGTCTCGGAGGCATCTGAGGGGTTTAGATGGAAGAGATTTAGAATAGAAAAGAGGTATAATGAGAAAACACTACCCATATGCACATGAGACAAACACAAGCATTTCACTCAATCAATCAATCAAGGGCATACAAACAATCTAGAACTGTCGCACAAGTGCTCAACTACTACTAAATACATGAGGGAATACTAGTGATATATGGTAGTCATCTAGAAATTTTGATCGGTGGAAGACTCCATGATGTCTGATCTAGCTTCGTCTTCAAAGTCATCATCACTAGGATCGGAATCGGTGTCGTTGATGATGATGTAGTCCTCGGGGCGTATCTCCTTGGGTTCTTCTTCTTCTTCTATTGGTGCTGGTCCTCCCATGAATACTCCGATCTTCTTGACTAAGTCGTCATTCTTCTCCAGTAGTGTCTTGATTTCCTCCTCATATCCATCGCGGGTAAACTTGAGTTCTTCCTCCAGCTCAATGATCCTAGTCTTCGCCTTCTTCAAGTCCATCATGTCCGCGCACATCTGGTTTTCCTGACGTTGGATGTGCTGGTTTAACTCCTGGATGAAAGCTGCAATGGATCTATCCTTCCTGGTGCTGATTACTTCCCATTGCTCATCTCGGCGCCCACATATTTGGTAAATAGTGTCCTTAAGCTCCCTGTTGTAAACTTCTCCAATGCGTCCCATGGTAATGTGGGCTGCCATGCTTTTGCCTAGACTCCAGGTGGGTGCTTCGAAAGAAAACTCTGTGGGTTTAGAAGTTGGCGAGAACGTCCTTCCTGGAACTTGTACTTGAATCATCTAGTGCTCCTCTTCAGGTAAAGTGGCGTTGTACGTCCCGGTGAAGCTTGGTATTCCAATGTTCAAGTACCTAGTTGCTTCCTTCAAGTGGCGTCCAAAAGGTGTATCTTCATCCGGTTGTGCAAACTTGTTCTTCATCTCCGTCATCCTAAAGAGTAGAAAATGGAGAGGAGTTAGAAATGAGAAGAGAAGGGTGACCTAGGGTTTATCTTAGTGGTCGTATCCTACACTCAGCGTGTGCTCTGATACCATCTTGTAGCGACCCAACCTCAGATGGTCAAGTCTCTGTGCTTCAGTGTCATCCCTGGATTGGTAATGCTGACACACACAGTACTCGAAGGATTTATAATAGAGTAGCAATCACACACTTATTACATCGAATGTCTCAAGAGAGAACTCATTACAGTAATATGGCTTAAGGCCATCTAATACGATAACAGCGGAAGGCTTGGAAGATAAAGTGAGTCCATCAACTCCAACGACATAGCTGAGCTGCATGGCAACGACCCAACGAACCTAACTCCTCGTCAGAAAAGTCTGCAACATAATACGTTGCAGCCCGAAAACGGGTGAGCACATGGAACATGCTGGCAAAGTAACACAGTAGAGCAAGAACAGAATAATGCTATAACTACATGCATATTTGGCTGGTGGAAAGCTCTATGGTTACAGTTTTGCGAAAAGCCAATTTTTCCCTACAACAAAGGAATAGATTTTAATTTAACTATCATGGTAGTTGAAGAACATTGAGAAGGTTCCTCGAACTCAATCCCAATTAAAGTGATTAACAACCCAACAATATTAGTTAAACATGATGAGATACTTGTGATAACCCAAGTACTAGATACTCAAGAATTGTCCATAACCGGGGACACGGCTAACCATGATTAGATTGTACACTCTGCAGAGGTTTGCGCACTTTTCCCCACAAGACTTGATCGCCTCCGTTGGATTTCTTGCACTACAGGGTGTTTGAGAAACGGATGACCGAGACACAGTCTTTCAGAAACATTAACTCTCTACTCCGGACAGACCATACCAAACCAACATCCCACTACCTGCTGATCTGCCTCTTCAAGAGCTTCACGTAACTTACTCAACTATGCTAGAGCCCATAATAGCTTGTGGCTGCACACGGAAGTTTCTAGCATGAATCATCTCAGTTCCCTTTGAGCCTGGGTGGCGGTCCATAGGAAGATCACACGGGTACTCCGGGATTTCCAAAAAAAATACAGGCAACACTGGGTACTCCAGGTCCCTCAATCCACCCAGTTGTTTGATTAAGTTGCCACCTTAAGTTGAACCATTAATTAACAAGCTCACATCCGTCATGGATTTCACTCAAACCCAAACCACGTCTACGAGCATAGCATATCATAGTAATATAAGCAATGCGTAGAGTACTCCCAAGGGTTTGAATGTAATAGGGCAATAGGTTCTACCTCAACAACTACTTTCCAACCCACAAGTTAATGACATCCTAATCATGCAATGTTTGAGGATTGGAACAAATGCATAAAAACTGGGTGATAAAGGGGTATGATCGAAGTTTTACTTGCCTTGCTAACGATCTGCGAAACCTAGGGACTCGTAGTAGCACGCTTCGCACTCCGGGTGTTCTATCGCAAGTAAACAATAGCATACATAAGTAACAAGCAACAATGCAAAAGCAAAACTCAATTAAAAGAGGGTTGACCAAAAGTTTCAATTTAAGAACTCCGGTTCGCAAAAAGAATCAAATCAAACAGAGCAACAAAACTCAAACGGCAAAAGAAAGAAGCTTCGTTTACTAATATGAAACTAGGTCAAATTTTACAGTAGCAAAAACTTGTTTGAGTTGGTTAAATGGAAAGAGGATTTTGGGACGAAACTCTAGGCGCTTGAATCGCCTGATTCCGACTAACGAGCGAAAAGATAAACAGAAATTAAGATCGGATCAGAAATCGCGATCAGAAAAATCGCGGAATAAATCCGATAAAAGAAAACTCACGAACAGACTAACGAACGAGCGTTCGTTAGCTGTAACTAACGGGCGAAAACCGTTCGTTAAAACAAACATACGGAAGAACGTCCGCTAACTAGAAGAACTGAGAAAAACCGGCGAATCCAAAAAAACGGATCTAGGGTTTTCTAAAAAAACAAACGGTTTTAAAAAAACCGGCGGCGGAGTCCGGTGGCTACCTCCGGCGAGGGGGCTCCGGCAAGGCGGGGCAGCGGCGGGGCGGCGGCTCGCAAGGGCGGCGGCGCTCGGCGGTGGCAGCGCAGGGCTATGGCGGCGGGGCTGGCGGCGGCGGCGGTGGTGTTTGGGGGCGGGGGTGGCGGCGTATATAAAGGGGGCGGGGCGGCGACTTGGAGTAGTGGGCAAGGCGCGGCGGAGGCGGAGTCCAACTCAGACTCCGGTCCGAGTGGCGGCGGCGGCGCGCGCGCTTGCACGCAGGAGGCGGGGGCGGCGGCTGGGCCGGCCTGGCTCAGCTAGGCCTAAGGCCCAGTCGGGCGCGGGGTCTTTTTTTTTTAATAATTTGGCCGACCGAAATAAAATCCTAAAAAAATAAATAAAAATCTAAAAATGCCAAAATAAATTTTCACCGTCTAAATAAAAATATTGAGAACGAGATGAACATTTTCTTGGCCCTAAAATGCAATTTTGAAAAACATGCAATTTTTTCTAATGCAAACAAAATTGCAATAGAATCCAAATAAAACAAATATTTGATTTTAATATTTTTCCTCCAATATTTCAATTATCTTGGAGAAGTCATATTATCTCCTCTCATATATGTTAGTATGAAATATTTTTGGAGAGAAAATAATTAAAACCAAAAATTCTCGTTTCAAAATTTGATAAAAATCAAATCTGAAAACCGGGAAATCCCCAACTCTCTCCGAGGGTCCTTGAGTTGCTTAGGATTTTTGAGGATCGTGAGACGAAATGCGAATAAAATATGATATGCATGGATGACTATGTATAACATTCCAAATTTGAAAATTTGGGATGTTACAAACCTACCCCCCTTAAGATGAATCTCGCCCTCGAGATTCGGGTTGGCTAGAAAATAGGTGTGGGTGGTCTTTGCGAAGATCATCCTCTTGTTCCCATGTGGCTTCATCCTCGGTATGGTGGCTCCACTGAACTTTACAAAACTTGATAACCTTACTGCGGGTGACTCTGCTGGCAAATTCAAGAATCTTAACTGGCTTTTCCTCGTAAGTCAAATCACTGTCCAACTAAATTGCCTCCAAGGGTACTGTATCTCTTAACGGTATATCGGCCATCTCAGCATGACACTTCTTCAGCTGTGAAACGTGAAACACGTCATGAGCTCCTGACAATCCCTCGGGTAACTCCAACTTGTAGGCAACTTCTCCCATCCGTTCCAAAATATGATACGGTCCTACAAATCTCGGGGCTAACTTTCCCTTAACTCGAAAACGTTTCACTCCTCGCAAGGGTGATACTCGAAGATATGCTCGATCTCCAATTTCATAGGTTACCTCCTTGCGTTTTGAGTCGGCATAACTCTTCTGCTTGGACTGAGCAATCTTCAGTCTCTAACGAATCAATTTAACCTTCTCCTCAGACTCTTTGATCAAGTCTGGTCCAAACAACTGTCGGTCTCCTACCTCGTCCCACATCAACGGTGTTCTGCACCTTCATCCATACATGGCTTCAAACAGTGCCATCTTCAAACTAGCTTGATAGCTATTGTTGTATGAAAACTCAGCGTATGGCAAATTTTCATCCCAACTAGATCCATAATCTAGCGCACAGGCTCTCAACATGTCTTCCAGAATTTGGTTGACTCTCTCTGTTTGTCCATCCGTCTGCGGGTGAAATGCTGTACTAAACTCCAATCTCATTCCCAAAGTCTGTTGCAACCGGTGCCAAAACTTTGAGGTAAACTGTGTTCCTCGATCTGATACGATGGTCCTTGGAACTCCATGCAGACATACAATCCTGGACATATATATCTTGGCCAACTTTGCACTTGTATAGGTGGTTTTCACTGGGATGAAGTGAGCTACTTTGGTCAAGTGATCAACTACTACCCATATGGAATCATATCCCGCTTTGGTCCTGGGCAATCCGGTGATAAAGTCCATGCCCAGTTTATCCCACTTCCATACGGGTATCGGCATAGGCTGTAACAGTCCTGCTGGCTTCTGATGCTCTGCCTTCACGCGCTGACATACATCACATACGGCTACATACTCGGCAATATCCTTCTTCATACCGGTCCACCAGAAACGTTCCTTCAAATCCAAATACATCTTGGTATTTCCGGGGTGTATCGAGTATGGTGAGTCATGGGCCTCTTGAAGTATTAACTTCCTGATCTCCTAGTTATTGGGCACATAAACTCGGTCCTCAAACCACAAGGTATCATGCTCATCCTCACGAAAACCTTTGGCCTTTCCTTTGCCCATCTTCTCCTTTATCTCGGCAATCTCCTTGTCCTCCTTCTGAGCTTCCCGAATCTTGTCCAGCAATGTCGATTGGACCTCCATTGTTGCAATAAATCCTCTAGGAACAATCTCCAATCGAAGTTCCATGATGTCCTCTGCTAATTCCTTCGGCAGTCCCTTGCTTTCAAGGATATTAGCATAACTCTTCCGGCTCAAAGCGTCTGCTACGACATTGGCCTTTCCTGAATGATAGTGTAGCTTCATGTCATAATCCTTTATAAGCTCCAACCATCTCCTCTATTGAAGGTTCAGCTCCTTCTGGGTGAAAATGTACTTCAAACTCTTATGGTCCGTGTACACATCACAATGGTTTCCAATAAGGTAATGTCTCCACGCCTTCAATGCATGCGCTATGACTGCTAACTCCAAATCATGCATGGCATAGTTCAACTCATGAGGTTTTAGTTGTCGTGAGGCATACGAAACAACTCTCCCGTCCTGCATAAGCACACATCCATGTCCTAAGCGTGAGGCATCGCAATACACTTGGAACTCCTTATGTATATCTGGAAGTGTTAGCACTGGCGCTGTAGTCAAACGTTTCTTCAACTCCTGGAAACTTGCCTCGCAATCTTCTGTCCATTTAAAATTAGTATCCTTCTTTAACAGTTCAGTCATTGGCTTTGCTATCTTGGAAAAATTCTCAATGAATCTCCGGTAGTATCCTGCGAGTCCAAGAAAACTACGGATCTCGCTAACTGAAGTGGGTGCCAACCATTCAGTGACTGACTGAATTTTGCTGGGGTCTACTGCTATACCTTCTCCTGATATAACATGTCCAAGGAACCCAACTTCCTTCAACCAAAATTCGCATTTGCTAAACTTAGCATACAACTGGTGTTCCCTGAGTTTCTCAAGAACTAAGCGCAAATGCTCGTTGTGCTCCTCCTCGTTCTTCAGGTATACCATAATATCATCAATAAACACCACAACAAACATGTCCAAATACTCCATGAACACCTTGTTCATCATGCTCATGAAATAAGCAGGGGCGTTAGTCAGTCCAAATGACATGACCGTGTACTCGTATAATCCATATCGTGTTGTGAACGTTGTCTTTGGTATATCCTTCTCTCGTATCTTCAACTGATGATACCCCGATCGCAAATCGATCTTCGAAGACACTTTTAGCTCCTTGCAACTGATCAAACAGATCGTTGATCATCGGCAATGGGTACTTGTTCTTAATAGTCACTTCATTTAATGCTCGATAATCAACAACCATCCTCAGGGATTTATCCTTATTCTCAACCAAAAGTACTGGGGCTCCCCAAGGTGATGAACTTCTTCGAATGTATCCTTTCTCCAATAACTCCTTGACCTGTTTCTTAATTTCTTCCAGATCATTTGCGGGCATCCAATAGGGTCTCTTGGATATTGGTCCTGTACCTGGCAATAGCTCTATCAAAAACTTAATGTCTCTATCCGGTGGCATGTCTGGTAAATCCTCGGGAAAAATATCCGAGTAATCCTTCACTACAGGCACTTCCTCCTGAACAACTCCCTTGAGGGTATTCACTTGGCTCCTCCTAGGCACATGCCTAGACACATACTTAATCCTTTTTCCTTCCGAGGTGGTGAGATAAATCAACTTACTAGCACAGTCAATGCTTCCTCCAAATTTTGACATCCAGTCCATACCCAATATCACATCCAATCCTTGTGACTCCAAGATAATTAGGTCGGACGGAAAAACATGTGTTCCAATGGTTAAGGGTACCTGGTCACACCATCGGCTAGCCATATTCTCTGCTCCGGGTGAACTCACTAAAAGAGGCGTCCTAAGGGTTTGGGTTGGTAGTTTACACTTATCCACGAATCCCCTTGATATGTATGAATGCGATGCACCAGTATTGAAAAGAACAAGAGCGGTAAATGACTTAACCAAAATCTTACCTATTAGCGCGTCCGGCTGCTCTTCAACCTCCTCCACGTTAACATGGTTCACTTGGCCTTTGTTGAATGGATTTGGCTTCTTCCCAGCGCTCCCATTTCCATTTCCATTCTTTCCTTCAGGGCACTCCGTGGCGTAGTGTCCAGTCTTCCCGCACTTGAAACAAGTAACATGACTTAAGTCCCTTTTGGCGGGTGTGGCTGGGTTGGGGCGGTTATGATTATTGTTGGTTTAGTTCCCATTCCCATTCTTAGATCCATTGTGGTTATGCGATCCTCCTCCAGTGTGGTTGTGACCTCCATGGCTATGAACAAGTCCTCCCGAGTTCGGGGTTAGGCGAGGTTTCTGCTGAGCTCCTGAGTTATACTTCCCCTGTCCATACTTCCTCTTGCGGCTCTCAATCTGTTGCTGCTTCCCTTCAATCATAAGAGCCTTGTCTACCAACTCCTGGTAGTTGTTGAAGGTTGCTACCATCAACTGCATGCTCATCTCATCATTCAACCCTTCCATAAACTTCTCCTGCTTCGCGGCATCTGTGGCTACATCATCAGGGGCATAGTGAGATAACTTGCTAAACTCGTCCATGTACTGAGCCACAGTACGGTTCCCCTGACGTAAGTTGCAGAACTCCCGCTTCTTCATTTGCATAGCTCAAGTGGAGACATGGGATGTGCGGAAAGCTTCCTGAAACTGGCCCCAAGTGACATTGGCTATAGGAAAAGTGGCTGTGTAATTCTCCCACCATGAGGCTGCTGGTCCATCCAATTGATGTGCGGCAAAGCGCACTCTCTCAGCATATGTGCAACCTGCGGTGGTCAACTCCCTTCCAATACGACGTAGCCAATCATCCGCAACTATGGGCTCGGTGCTACTGGAAAACACCGGCGGTTGTAACCTTAGAAAACGGGCTAGGTTGTCCACGGGCGGCGGGTTGTTGTTGTTGTTGTTGTTGTTATTGTTGTTGCCCTGGTTCTGAACTAGCAATTGCATCAATGTATTCTGCTGCTGGATCAACTGGGTGAGCTCCGGTGGGAAAGCAAAACCGGTGTCACGTCTCGGAGGCATCTGAGGGGTTTAGATGGAAGAGATTTAGAATAGAAAAGAGGTCTAATGAGAAAACACTACCCATATGCACATGAGACAAACACAAGAATTTCACTCAATCAATCAAGCAAGGGCATACAAACAATCTAGAACTGTCGCACAAGTGCTCAACTACTACTAAATACATGGGGGAATACTAGTGATATATGGTAGTCATCTAGAAATTTTGATCGGTGGAAGACTCCATGATGTCTGCTCTAGCTTCGTCTTCAAAGTCATCATCACTAGGATCGGAATCGGTGTCGTTGATTATGATGTAGTCCTCGGGGTGTATCTCCTTGGGTTCTTCTTCTTCTTCTATTGGTGTTGGTCCTCCCATGAATACTCCGATCTTCTTGACTAAGTTGTCATTCTTCTCCAGTAGTGTCTTGATTTCCTCCTCATATCCATCGCGGGTAAACTTGAGTTCTTCCTCCAGCTTAATGATCCTAGTCTTCGCCTTCTTCAAGTCCATCATGTCCGCGCACATCTGGTTTTCCTGACGTCGGATGTGCTGGTTTAACTCCTGGATGAAAGCTACAATGGATCTATCCTTCCTGGTGCTGATTACTTCCCATTGCTCATCTTGGCGCCCACATATTTGGTAAATAGTGTCCTTAAGCTCCCTGTTGTAAACTTCTCCAATGCGTCCCATGGTAATGTGGGCTGCCATGCTTTTGCCTAGACTCCAGGTGGGTGCTTTGAAAGAAAACTCTATGGGTTTAGAAGTTTGCGAGAACGTCCTTCCTGGAACTTGTACTTGAATCATCCAGCGCTCCTCTTTAGGTAAAGTGGCGTTGTACGTCCCGGTGAAGCTTGGTATTCCAATGTTCAAGTACCTAGTTGCTTCCTTCAAGTGGCGTCCAAAAGGTGTGTCTTCATCCGGTTGTGCAAACTTGTTCTTCATCTCCGTCATCCTAAAGAGTAGAAAATGGAGAGGAGTTAGAAATGAGAAGAGAAGGGTGACCTAGGGTTTATCTTAGTGGTCGTATCCTACACTCAGCATGTGCTCTGATACCATCTTGTAGCGACCCGACCTCAGATGGTCAAGTCTCTGTGCTTCAGTGTCATCCTTGGATCGGTAATGCTGACACACACAGTACTTGAATGATTTATAACAGAGTAGCAATCACACACTTATTACATCGAATGTCTCAAGAGAGAACTCATTATAGTAATATGGCTTAAGGCCATCTAATACGATAACAGCGGAAGGCTTGGAATATAAAGTGAGTCCATCAACTCCAATGGCATAGCTGAGCTGCACGACAACGACCTAACGAACCTTACTCCTCATCTGAAAAGTCTGCAACATAATAGGTTGCAGCCCGAAAATGGGTCAGCACATGGAATATGCTGGCAAAGTAACACAATAGAGCAAGAACAGAATAATGCTATAACTACATGCATATTTGGCTGG
Organism: Triticum dicoccoides; assembly: GCF_002162155.2. Taxonomy (NCBI): domain Eukaryota; kingdom Viridiplantae; phylum Streptophyta; class Magnoliopsida; order Poales; family Poaceae; genus Triticum; species Triticum dicoccoides. Next base: position 261,918,779 of record NC_041380.1, read on the forward strand.
TGGAAAGCTCTATGGTTACAGTTTTGCGAAAAGTGAATTTTTCCCTACAACAAAGGAATAGATTTTAATTTAACTATCATGGTAGTTGAACAACATTGAGAAGGTTCCTCCAACTCAATCCCAATTAAAGTGATTAACAACCCAACATTAGTTAAACATGATGAGATACTTGTGATAACCCAAGTACTACATACTCAAGAATTGTCCATAACCGGGGACACGGCTAACCATGATTAGATTGTACACTCTGCAGAGGTTTGCGCACTTTTCTCCACAAGGCTCGATCGCCTCCGTTGGATTTCTCGCACTACAGGGTGTTTGAGAAACGGATGACCGAGACACAGTCTTTCAGAAACATTAACTCTCTACTCCGGACAGACCATACCAAACCTACATCCCACTACCTGCTGATCTGCCTCTTCAAGAGCTTCACGTAACTTACTCAACTATGCTAGAGCCCGTAATAGCTTGTGGCTGCACACGGAAGTTTCTAGCATGAATCATCTCAGTTCCCTTTGAGCCTGGGTGGCGGTCCATAGGAAGATCACACTGGTACTCCGGGATTTCCAAAAGAAATACAGGCAACACTAGGTACTCCAGGTGCCTCAATCCACCCAGTTGTTTGATTAAGTTGCCACCTTAAGTTGAACCATTAATTAACAAGCTCACATCTGTCATGGATTTCACTCAAACCCAAACCACGTCTATGAGCATATCATAGCATAGTAATATAAGCAACGCGTAGAGTAACTCCCAAGGGTTTGAATGTAATAGGGCATAGGTTCTACCTCAACAACTACTTCCCAACCCACAAGTTAATGACATCCTAATCATGCAATATTTGAGGATTGGAACTAATGCATAAAAACTGGGTGATAAAGGGGTATGATCAAAGTGTTACTTGCCTCGCTGACGATCTGCGAAACCTAGGGACTCGTAGTAGCACGCTTCGCACTCCGGGTGTTCTATCGCAAGCAAAGAATAGCATACATAAGTAACAAGCAACCATGCATAAGCAAAACTCAATTAAAAGAGGGTTGACCAGAAGTTTCAACTTAAGAACTCCGGTTCGCAAAAAGAATCAAATCAAACGGAGCAACGAAACTCAAACAGCGAAAGAAAGAAGCTTCGTTTACTAATCTGAAACTAGGTAAAATTTTATAGTAGCAAAAACTTGTTTGAGTTGGTTAAACGGAAAGAGGGTTTTGGGATGAAACTCTAGGCGCTTGAATCGCCTGATTACGACTAACGAGCGAAAATATAAACAGAAACTAAGATCGGATCAGAAATCGTGATTAGTAAAATCGCGGAATAAATCCGATAAAAGAAAACTCACGAACAGTCTAACGAACGAGCGTTCGTTAGCTGTAACTAACGGGCGAAAACCATTCGTTAAAACGAACACACGGACGAACGTCCGCTAACTAGAAGAACCGAGAAAAACCAGCGAATCCGAAAAAAACGGATCTAGGGTTTTCTAAAAAACCAAATAGTTTTAAAAAACTGGTGGCGGAGTCCGGTGGCTACCTCCGGCGAGGCGGGGCAGCGGCGCGGGCCTGCGGCGGCGGGGCTGGCGGCGGTGGCGGTGGTGTTTGGGGGCGGGGGTGGCGGCGTATATAAAGGGGGTGGGGCGGCAACTTGGAGTAGGGGGCAAGGTGCGGCGGAGGCGGAGTCCAACTTGGACTCCGGTCCGAGTGGCGGCGGCGGCGTGCACGCGCGCGCAGGAGGCGGTGGCGGCGGCTGGGCCTTAGGCCCAGTCGGGCGCGGGAACTTTTTTTTAATAATTTTGCTGACCGAAATAAAATCCTAGAAAAATAAATAAAAATCTAAAAATGCCAAAATAATTTTTCATCGTCTAAATAAAATATTTAGAACGAGATGAACATTTTCTTGGCCCTAAAATGCAATTTTGAAAAACATGCAATTTTTCTAATGCAAACAAAATTGCAATAAAATCCAAATAAAACAAAAATTTGGTTTTAATATTTTCCTGTAATATTTCAATTATCTTGGAGAAGTCATATTATCTCCTCTCATATATTTTAGTATGAAATATTTTTGGAGAGAAAATAATTGAAACCAAAAATCCTCGTTTCAAAATTTGATAAAAATCAAATCTGAAAACCGGGAAATCCCCAACTCTCTTCGAGGGTCCTTGAGTTGCTTAGGATTTTTGAGGATCGCGAGGCGAAATGCGAATAAAATATGATATGCATGGATGACTATGTATAACATTCCAAATTTGAAAATTTGGGATGTTACAAGAGAGTGATACGAAGTTCTATTTCTTCAAGGACCAACATACCAAGGATCGTCTAAGGAAATGGCATGTGCCTGATGTTGACTTGCGGTCCACACGACACCAGCATAGTCAGAGTCTGAATATTCAATGAGATCAAAATCCGAGCCCTTGGGATACCATAATCCAAGTGTTGGAGTGTGAGCTAGATATCGAAGAATATGCTTCACATCCTTATGGTGTGATTCCTTCGGTGTAGCTTAAAAGCGGGCACACATGCAAACACTGAGCATAATATCTGGCCTAGATGCACATAAAAACAATAAAGAGACAATCATGGAGAGATTTACCTTTTGATCAAAGTCTATACCATTTTCATTAGTTGTGAGCATAGTGATTTTGACGCCTTTGCAATCTTGCATGCTGAATTTCCTCAATACATCCTTGAGGTATTTCTCCTGAGATATGAAGATGCCGTTTCGCTGTTGACATATTTGAAGACCTAAGAAGAATTTCAATTCTCCCATCATACACATTTGATATTCTTCACTCATCATATAGGCAAATTCTTCACTGTAACATTGGTCAGTACAGGCAAAGATGATATCATCAACATATATTTGGCACACGAATAATTCATCATCATAGGTTTTGGTGAAAAGAGTTGGGTCAAGTGAACCGGGTTTGAAGCATTTCTTCATGAGGAATTCCTTCAGAGTATCATACCACGCCCGAGGGGCCTGCTTGAGGCCATAGAGGGCCTTATTGAGTCTGAAGACTTTATCGGGATGCTTTGGATAAACATATACTTCTTCCTCAAGCTTACCATTGAGGAATGCACTTTTCACATCCATTTGATATAAGATGATATTATGATGGTTAGCAGAAGCAAGTAATATGCGAATAGCCTCAAGTCTAGCAACAGGTGCGAAAGTTTCATCGAAATCAATTCCTTCAAACTGTGTGTAGCCTTGAGCTACAAGTCATGCCTTATTCCTCACCACAAGGCCATTTCCATCTTGCTTATTGTGGTAGATCCATTTGATGCCGATGATATTGTGCTTGCATGGGTCTGGTCGTTTGACAAGCTCCTAGACATTGTTGAGCTCAAACTGATGTAATTCCTCTTGCATTGCTTGAATCCACTCAAGTTTCAGAAATGCCTCATCTAATTTGGTGGGCTCTGTGATGGAGACAAAAGCAAAGTGCCCACAAAAGTTAGACAAATGTGAAGCTTTTGAGCGTGTCAGAGGACCTGGTGCTTTGATGCCATTGATGATTCTCTCAATCTGCACTTCATTTGCAACGCGAGGATGAGGTGGTTGACGACGTTGAGGGGGCTCAGCATTTTCTTCAGAGCCATTTTCCTCAGGTGCACGAGCATGATGTTCTTCATGATCAGGAATGACTTCTTTAGCAGACTCTTCGGTGGGAATGACATCCTCAGTGGCCTTGAACTTAATGGATTCCTCAGGTGGTATTTCATCTAGCACAGGAGGTAGGTGCTCTCTTTGCGAGCCGTTAGTTTCATCAAACCGCACATCTACAGTTTCAACAACCTTGTGGTGATAGGTGTTGAAGACTCTGTAGGTGTGCGAGTCCTTTTCGTAACCAAGCATAAAACCTTCATGTGCTCCCCGTGCAAATTTAGAATTGTGATGAGGATATCTAATCCAACATTTAGCACCGAAGACTTTGAAATAACTCACATTGGTTTTTTTTGTCAGTGAGGAGTTCATATGAGGTCTTTCTGAAGAATTTGTGAAGATATACCCTGTTGATGATGTGGCACGTAGTATCAATTCCCTCAGGACAAAAGCGAGGAGGCATCTTGTATTAATCAAGCATAGTGCGAGCCATCTCAACAAGAGTCATGTTCTTGCGCTCCATGACGCCATTTTGCTGAGGAGTATAAGGAGCAGATAACTCATGAGTAATACCAAGTTCATTAAGATAGTCATCAAGACCAGTATTCTTGAACTCGGTTCCATTGTCACTTCTGATGTGCTTGATATTCACACCAAAGTTGGTTGAAGCCCTCGAGGAAAATCGTTTGAAGACTTCCTGCACTTCAGTTTTGTAAGTGATGATATGCACCCATGTGTAACAAGAATAGTCATCGACAATGACAAAGCCATATAATGATGCATCATTAGTAAATGTGGCATAGTGAGTAGGGCCAAAGATATCCATGTGAAGCAATTCAAATGGACGAGTGGTAGTCATGATAGTCTTTGAGGGATGCTTGGCCTTGGTCATCTTTCTAGCTTCACAAGCTCCACACAGATGGTCCTTGAGGAATTTGACACCCTCGATGCCAATGACATGCTTATTCTTCGCTAGAGTGTGCAAGTTCCTCATGCTAGCATGACCAAGTCATCGATGCCATAGCCAGCCTTCTGAAGCTTTTGCAATTAGACATGTAGCAGGTTGTGGTCGTGTAGAGAAATCAACAATATATAGATCTCCTCTCCTAAAGCCTTCGAAGACTTTGGAATTGTCAGCTTCCATGACCACAACACAACGATACTTGCCAAAGACAACAACCATATCAAGATCACAAAGCATTGAGACAGACATGAGGTTGAACCCTGAGGACTCGACAAGCATGACTTTGTCCATGCGTCGGTCCTTTGAGATAGCAACCTTACCTAGACCCTATACCTTGCTTTTGCCTTTGTTAGCATAGGTGATATGCTTCAGATGTGATGGAGATAAAGCAGTGTCCATCAATAAGTTCCTGTCACCAGTCATGTGATTTCTACACCCACTGTCAAGGACCCACTCAGTGGCTTTGGGTTGATCATCCTGCATATGAATTAGTGCATCTTACAAACTCATATACTTCAGCAGTGAAGAATATGACATCAAATCCATGAGATCAATTTCATCAAGCAATAGAACAGATATATCAATATGAGGACGTGAGAAATGAAAGTTCATTTCTTCATGACTAGCTTACGTCCTTTCAAGCATATTCAGGTCTCCAGCAAATTCTTCCGAAATTTAAGTTCGTCTGGAGACCTGACCCTGCATGAGAGATTAGTTCTTTTTCTTCACCACCCACATCTAGAGGGGTGGCAAAGAGTTCATCATTCTGCGAGCTCCATAAAAGAAAGGTGGTATTGAAGCCAATCCACTTCGTTTCAAATAAGAGGGGTTAGAGTAAGCATATGAGTAAGTAGAGAAATTCTTTGAGGACTTATGAACATAATGATTTGAAGAATAATGCAAATATTCATAGCCCTTAGATGTTCCCTATGAAACAGAAGGGTTAGCATGATGATGTTCATATGAGGATCTGGATCCATATGAAGAATTTGACCTGGAGTTACTATTCTTCACAGGTGGTGTCATGATGACATTCACCTGAAGACTTTCAAGGCACCTTTTGGGAACCCAGATTTTCTTCATAGGGGGACCATTCCTGCAATTAGTGCCAACATATCTAGCAAATACTTCACCATTCTGATTTTTAAACAGTTTATAGTTGGAGTGAAATGACTCATCAGAAGAATATGAAGATTCACACATAAAGCCAGATAAAGTAGATGGATCCACTAAAGGTCCCTTTGCAGCAACCCATGAGGTTTTGGGATACTGCTCAGGTTTCTAGTAGGTCCCATCAGCATTTAGTTTCTTCTCAAAGGCAATACCCTCTTTCCTAGGGTTCCTATTGAGGATCTACTTTTTGAGCACATCACAAAGTGCCTGATGCCCTTTGAGGCTTTTGTACATGCTTGTCACATACAATTCCTCCAGCCCTGCATGGTCAGTGATACTAGCAGCATCCTTAGATGAGGAATTTGTGATAGCAGAAACTGTTGAAGAATTTGCAACAATAGAAGCATTTGAACTTTCAGGTGAAGAATTAGCAGATTCACGTTCAATGCATTTCAAACATGGTGGAATGAATTCAACCTAAGCGAAATAGATTTGTTTTGCAAGCAATGAATCATGTTCCTTTTGGAGATCTTCATAACTCACTCTTAGCTGCTTAAGATCTTGCTTTCTTTGAAGAAATTTATAAGAAAGCTTCTCATGATCAGATAAGAGAGTGTTATGATGACTCTGGAGATTATCAAACTTAGTTTGAAGTCTCTGAAGATTTCCAGTTAAAGTTTTGGTGCGATCCATTTCTTCACCCAACATATCATTGCTTTTGTCTAGCATACTTTGAACCTTTTCAAAAGCCTTTTGTTGTCTCACAGCAATCTTAGCAAGTTTAGAATAACTAGGCTTGAGGTTTTCATAAGATTCGTCCTCGCTTGATTCAGAGGAGGGATATTTGAGTACCTTTGCACCTTTTGCCATGAAGCAATAGGTGGGAGCGTAGTCATCATCGTCTTCGTTAGTAGTGTTGGGGAGGTCATTTTCCTCAGAGTTGAAGATGGACTTGCTGACGAACACAGTAGCGAGGGCTAGGCTCACCACACCAGAGTCTGACTCCTCAGATGCCTCCTCTTCCTCATTTTCCTCAGATTCAGCCTCAGAGTCCATTTCCTTGCCAATGAATGCCCGAGCCTCCTTGGAGCTGCTCTTCTTGTGAGATGAAGACTTCGAGGATTTTGATGAGGAGGACTTTGAAGATTTCTTCTTCTTATTTGAGTCATCAGAACTGTAATCCTTGTACTTCTTCTTCTTTGATTCCTTTTCCCACTGAGGGCAATCTAGAATGTAGTGAACAGGTTTCTTGCATTTGTGGCAAGTTCTCTTCTTGTAGTCGCGAGATGAGGAATCTGATCTCATGTCATCATTTCTTGAGGATTTACCAAAGCGACCACGTCTTGAGAACTTCTGGAATTTCCTCACGAGCATTGCTAGCTCCTGGCTCAGTTCTTCAGGATCACCAAGGCTGCTACTAGAATCCTCACCTTCGAATTTAGATACTGCCTTGGCCTTCAGAGCGCGTGATCTGCCATAGCTCAGTCCATAGAGATCTCTCCTCTCAGCAAGTTGGAACTCCTGAGTGTTTAGCCTCTCGAGGATATCAGCGGGATCAAGTGACTTGTGGTCTCCACATTCTTGTATCATCAGTGCAAGGGTGTCAAAATGATGAATCAAGCGATCTCAGCAATTTCTTCACCACCACATGGTCGGTGATGTCAGTGGCACCAAGTGCTTGAAGCTTATTTGAGATGTCAGTGAGGCGATCAAAGGTTTGCTGAACATTTTCATTGTCGAGTATTTTGAAGTGGTTGAAGAGATTGTGAAGAACGTCAACTCGAGAGTCACGCTGTGTTGAGACTCCTTCATTGACCTTGGACAGGCTATCCCAGATAAGCTTTATTGTCTCCAAAGCACTCACTCTGCCATACTGCCCTTTGCTCAGATGGACACATATGATGTTCTTCATTTGAGAGTCGAGTTGCTTGAATCTCTTCACTTCAGCAGCGTTCATGGTAGGAGTGACCAAGGGAACACCATTTTCCACAACATACCAGAGATCGCTGTCAATTTCCTCAAGATGCATTTGCAGCTTATTCTTCCAGTAGGGGTAGTCTGTCCCATTGAAGGTAGGACACCCAGCTGGGACCTAGACCATACCTGCGGTCGACATAACTAAAACTCCAGGCGGTTAAACCAAAATCACACAGAACAAGGGAGTACCTTGCTCTGATACCAATTGAAAGTGTGTTAAGTCGACTAGAGGGGCGTGAATAGGTGATTTTTACAAATTCATCACTAAGGAATTTCACAGTGAGGAAATTCCTAAGTCATGAACGACTAGCAGCGGGGTAAGTACTTAGATGCAAGCATAACGGAACAGAAGTATAATCTTCATGAAACCAAAACAAGCATAGAGTACAAAAAGCGTAAACATAGGATAAGCAGGCTGAAGACAAACTGACTGAAGACATTGAACTAAGGAAATTGAGAAAGTCTTCAGTTAAAGTCTTCATACAGTGGCGATCAAGTACACAATACAGTAATGAGTAAATGGAAGGGTTGAGGAAATAGAACCAGTTAGCTCGGTGAAGACAATGATTTGGTAGACTAGTTCCAACTGCTGTGACAGTCATACGTCTGGTTGGACCTGCTAGGTATTTAAACCTGAGGACACACAGTCCCAGACACACCGGCCTCACCATATTCTCCTTGAGCTAAGGTCACACGGACCTTGCCCAATCACTCGTGGTAAGTCTTCAGGTGACTTCAAACCTTCTCAAACTCGGTCACTCGGCGATCCACAATTTCCTCTTGGATGCTCTAGACCATGACGCCTAACCGTCTAGAATATGCACAATCATGAAAGGACAAGCGGCGGATCCACACAGGAACAATCTCTTCAGTGATGCTCAATCACTTTGGGTTTGTAGGTGTTTAGTTTGGGGTTTTGGGTTTTTCCTCACTTCATGATTTTCGCTCAAAGTCCTCGGAGGATGATATGCTCTCAATGACAAGTGTCAGTTTCTCGCGGAGCAGCCAACTAGCTAGTGGTTGTACGGGCGACTCTTTATAGCCTAGGGAGCAGCCCGACCTGATAAGACATAAATGCCCTTCAATGTATGACCGTTAGTGGTTGTACGGAATATGAAGACTTTGGTCCATATGAAGAGTTTGATAAGGGATTCCTATTCTTCACAGGTGGTGTCATGATGACATTCACCTGAAGACTTTCAACACACCTTTTGTGAGCCAGATTTTCTTCATAGGGGGACCGTTCCTGAAGTTAGTGCCAACATATCTAGCAAATACATCACCATTCTGATTTTTGAACAGTTTATAGTTGGAGTCAAATGACTCATCAGAAGAAAATGAAGATTCACATGTAAAGCCCGATAAAGTGGATGGATCTACTCGAGGTCCTTTTGCAGCAACCCATGAGGTTTTGGGATACTGCTCAGGTTTCTAGTAGGTCCCATCAGCATTGAGTTTCTTCTCAAAGGCAATACCCTCTTTCCTAGGGTTCCTATTGAGGATCTGCTTTTTAAGCACATCACAAAGAGCCTAATGCCCTTTGAGGCTTTTGTACATGCCTGTCACATACAACTCCTTCAGCCTTGCATTGTCAGTGATACTAGTAGCATCCTCAGATGAGGAATTTATGATAGCAGAGACAGTTGAAGAATTTACAGCAATAGAAGCATTTGAATTTTTAGGTGAAGAATTAGCATATTCACATTCAATGCATTTCAAACATGGTGGAATGAATTCAACCTGAGCTAAATTGATCTGTTGAGCAAGCAATGCATCACATTCCTTCTGAAGATCTTCATAACTCAACCTTAGCTGCTCAAGATATTGCTTTCTTTGAAGAAATTCATAAGAAAGTTTCTCATGATCAGATAAGAGAGTGTTATGATGAATCTGAAGGTTGTCAAACTTAGACTGAAGTCTCTAAAGATTATCAGTAAGAGTTTGAGTTCGATCCATTTCTTCACCCAACATATCATCGCTTTCATCTAGCATGTTTTGAACCTTTTCCAAAGCCCTTTGTTGTTTAGTGGCAAGGGAAGCAAGTTTGGTATAGTAGGGTCCAAATTCATCACCAGATTCATCATCACTAGACTCATATAGGAAGCATTCAGTTACCTTGGCACCTTTTGCCATAAGGAATGGTGCAGAGGATGATGATTCTGGATCGAAAGTCATCGTTTTTCGCGATTCCTTGAATTCCTCCAACCAGGGTTCATGACAAGTTCGATGACCTTCATAGACATCAGAGAATCGGTCCCAGATAAGCTTCGCATGGAAGAGATGCTTAATGTTCCTGAACTGGTTTCGAGATAAGCAAGAGCAAAATGACATCCTTCGCTATGATGTCAAGTCGAGTGTAATTGTGAATATCATCAGCCTCCACCATCTTACAAAGATCAGTAACACCAATCTCAGAGATGGTCCACAACTCGTTGTCCATCGCCATGAGATGCTTCTTCATCATGGCATTCCACTTGGGGTAATCATGAACGTCAAAGGTGGGGCATGTCACTTTCTTTATTCCTGCGGTCGACATAAATAAAACTCTAGGCGGTTAAACCAAAGTCACACAGAACACGGGAGTACCTTGCTTTGATACTAGTTGAAAGTGCATTATATCGACTAGAGGGGGTGAATAGGCGATTTTTACAAATTCGTCACTAATGAATTTCAAGGTGAGGAAATTCCTAAGCAACGAACTACTTAGCAGCAGAATAAGTAATCAGATGCAAGCATAACAGAGTAATAGCACAGTCATCATGATGAAATGAAAACAAGCATAGAGTACAAGTAGCGTAAACATAGGATAAGCAGGCTGAAGACAAAGTGACTGAAGAATTAGGATTGAGGAAATTGAGAAAGTCTTCAGTCAAAGTCTTCAAACAGTAACGATCAAGTACTTCTACATAGAAATGAGGAAATGAAAGGGTTGAGGAAATAGAGCCGGTAGCTTGGTGAAGACAGTGATTTGGTAGACCAGTTCCAACTATTGTGATAGTCGTACGTCTGGTTGGAGCGGCTAGGTATTTAAACCTGAGGACACAGAGTCCTCACCATATATTCTCCTTGAGCTAAGGTCACACAAACCTCGCCCAATCACTCGTGGTAAGTCTTCAGGTGACTTCCAGACCTTCACAGACTCGGCCAGTCAGCGATCCACAATTTTCTCTTGGATGCTCTAGACCATGACGCCTAACCGTCTGGAGGATGCATAGTCCTCAAAGGTAACAAGCATCAACTCCACATAGGAACAATCTCTTGAATGATGCTCAATCACTTTGGGTTTGTAGGTGTTTGGGTTTTCCTCACTTGATGATTTTCGCTCAAAGTCCTCGGAGGATGGGATGCTCTCAATGACAAGTGTCAGTTTCTCGTGGAGCAGCCAACCAGCTAGTGGTTGTAGGGGGTGGCTATTTATAGCCTAGGGAGAAGCCCGACATGATAAGACATAAATGGCCTTCAATGATATGACCGTTAGGTGGGTAGATATTTTGGGACAACCGGCGCATAACACAGCAATGGTAGGAAATTTGACTATCAAATTCCACAGGGCTATCATGTTCCTCACTTGTAGGCAATCCGCACTAGCGAATTCCTAACTCCTCAGCCAGAACAAATTCCTCAGAGACCAGAAGAACTTTGTCTCTGTTACTAAAGAAGTTGACTGAACTGTATGAGATTTCCAATGGCTTCACTTGAAAGGATTGGGTAGGTGTAGGATTTTGAGATGAGCATCACTTGGAAACTTTTCCTTAGTTTTACCTTGACCCCCTTTAACAGTATGGTCTTTCCTATGACTCAAGAAAGAGAAAAAAATGAAACTACAAAAACAAAAGTATTCGCGCTTCATAATCCTCGCATGAATATCAAGTCTTCAGGATCACACCAATTTGTTGACTTTCAAAGTCTTCAGTTGAAGACATTCATTTTTAGGGATAGACTTTCACCGTAAATATCAAACTCCTCATAGACTTATAGACCTGTGTACACTCACAAACGCATTAGTCCCTTAACCTATAAGTCTTCAATACACCAAAATCACTAAGGGGCACTAGATGCACTTACAGATAGCCTTGAGGAATTTGAGAGCTCAAATTTCGACCGTTGTTGTGCTATGCGCCAGCTGTCCCAAAATATCTTATCCACCTAACTGTCATATCATTAAAGGGCATTTATGTCTTATCATGTTGGGATGCTCCCCAGCTATAAATAGCCGCCCCCTACAACCACTAGCTGGTTGGCTGCTCCAAGAGAAACTGACACTTGTCATTGAGAGCATCCCATCCTCCGAGGACTTGAGCAAAAATCATTAGTGAGGAAACCCCAAACCCAAACACCTACAACCCAAAGTGATTGAACATCTCTGAAGAGATTGTTCCTGTGTGGAACCGACGCTTGTTTCCTTTGAAGACTGTGCATCTTCCAGATGGTTAGGCGTCATGGTCTAGAGCATCCAAGAGGAATTGTGGATCGCCGAGTGACCAAGTCTGTGAAGGTTTGGATGTCACCTGAAGACTTACCACGAGTGATTGGGCGAGGTCTATGTGACCTTAGCTCAAGGAGAGTACGGTGAGGAATGTGTGTTCGGGACTGTGTGTCCTCAGGTTTAAATCATTGTCTTCTGCCTACTAGCCGCTCCAACTAGACGTACAACTGTCATAGCAGTTGGAACTGGTCTACCAAATCATTGTCTTCACCGAGCTACTAGTTCTATTTCCTTAACCCTTCCATTTCCTCATTCATGTGTTGATGAAATTGATCGTCACTGTTTGAAGACTTTGACTGAAGACTTTCTCAATTTCCTCAATCCTATTTCTTCAGTCACTTAGTCTTCTGCCTACTTATCCTGTTTACACGCTACCTGTACTCTGTGATTGTTTCATATCATCATGATGACTGTGTTACTGCCATGTTATGCTTGCACCTGAGTACTTATTTCGCTACTTGTATTTCGTCACTTAGAAAGTTCCTCTAGTTGAATGTCCTCAGTGACGAATTTTTAAAAATCGCCTATTCACCCCCCCTCTCTAGTCGATATAACACACTTTCAATAGTACACAATCTTGTGAACATGTAGAGAAAAAAAGAAGAGTCTTGTGCGGCAATACAATGTCATGCAGACATCGCTCCATGGTGGGCGCAATGGCAGCCGCCCTCACCCCTCGAGATTGTAATCCAAGGAAGATAGTTGTTTAGAGGTGGATTCAGAGGAAGCTGACCACTCCTATTTATCCACTTAGGTGTTTGCTCTAACTTGGCATGCTGGTGTAGGTCATATCATGCATATGGCGCCTTGCATTTCTTACTTTTGACATCATATATGTCTCTGCTTAGTTTAGACATGTTCTATAACGCCACCGGATTACCATATATGTGAATTATGCAATGCCATCTCACTACTAGAAAAAACGGGTTTTAACGACGGTGTATGTGGTCGCTAAAAGTTGGATCATGGTCATCAATGGTCATTAACTTCATCGATAAAAATCTAACGACCACATCTTATGGTTGTTATGAATGTAACGATGAGATGATGTGTCATCGCCAATCACGAGGCAATAACGGCCACACTTAGTATTAACAACCACTTTTCTCATAGCTAATAATGTTCTCATGGTTACCAAAGTATCCTTAACAACCACCTTATAGTATTAATGGCCACTCTCTTCTCCATTATGATATCCTTTAGAATAACTTATATTTAGTATTAACTTTCCGTTCATCGATCACTCTATGAATCATTCAACATTTGAATAGTAACATCCACATTAACATAGAAACATAAGAATATGAATTGAAAGGATCGTGACCACTTTTATTAATAGCAAAATTTCGACATATGATTCTCGAATTAAAATACTCCCTCCATTCCCTTATACAAGGCCACTATGAAAAATACATTTTGCATCTATACAAGGCCACTAACAGCAATCAAGGTAAAAAATAATGATGTTTGCTCATACTGGCAACTTGTTTAATACTTGCATGCATGTAGTCATAATGACACCGTTCTACTTCCTTCTCATTCCTTCCTTGCATCCATGCGGGCGTATTAATGATCTCAGTTAACGAGAAGAAAGTTAGCTTGTGAAGCAATCATTGAATTTTACCTTGGTACATGTAATCTGTGTTTGTGGCCTTGTATAAGGGAATGGAGGGGTACCATTAAAAAATCTAAGTCAAAAGCACTGCTTATATGACCAATGTACTTTCTCATATGTAACTGGAAAACAAGACAACTAGAAAAGATGATATTTATTAATCTTCAATCAAGGGACACCATGACTACTTGAATGGATATCATTCTTCAGTGGTGATTACAATTCCTTCAAATGCTTCTAAATATTTACGGTGGACCACTAGTCCTACAAAATGTTGAGTAATTTATGAAAGTCGGTCAATCCTTGTAAATAAATTGGCACAAAGTATGGCATATAAAATATATGTATAAGAACAATTTACTTGTTCATGCTTGCTTTCATGAGAACTGTCACTCAGAGATCTACCAAACATCAGCCGCTTAATTTCTCACACTTCTTTCACCATCAATTGGACTTTTATTCAAGTACCGGTTTCACTTGCTCAGAAAAAAATTGACTTTATTCATAGCATCAAATTCATCCATATCATTTCCTATGTCACTGTCATTGCTGGCATCAACTTCATATTTCATAGCTACAACATATTATGAGCAACTTGAAAACAATTAAGTGTAGAAACACATTCTCCATATAGTACAAACTAGTTAGAAACTCACTTTCAGAATCATCTGCATCCCCATTTGCACTGAAAAAGAGTATTTGTTGGTGCATCATTTGTATCTATAAAAGCAAGCAACCATGGTATATCATCCTAAGCTAGATAGCTTGAATAATGTTTTAGGTGTGTGTAGTACCTTTTGTAGCTAACTCGTATTTTCCCCCATAGTTCCTCTTCTCGCATACAATCCTCATTGTCATAACCTGTACATCTAAGGTTAATTTGAAGTGTGTGCAAAGGTTGTACAAAGTAAAATTAAATTAAATAACAGAATGTTGATGTATTGAACGCTAAAAAAGTTAAGTACATAATTTCTTGTATCACTATTTATGAATGTGGTAAAAATTGAAATAGGAAGCATATGGATAACTATAGATTAAAGCTTACATAAACTAGTGACATAATATTGTTCTCTTACTAGAGATTAAGATTTGCAAAAGTACAGAACAATTTTGCAGCTCGTCTATCTCTCACAATATGCTGTAGTATCGTACTACTGTATTATGATGATCGATCCCCTTCTTAATGTATAGCCACCTCACAGCTCTTTGTACATGAAGGACCCAAAACAATAAAAAACAAAGGAAGGAGGAAACCAATGAACGCACAATGGAATCGTTCTAGCGGATGACGATATGCAGGCGGTAGCTCGGACGCACTAGGGTCTAGGCAACCAACGATGTGCAGATGGCAATGCGGATGCGACGGGGTCGAGGCGACCGGCGACTTGCACGCAGCAGAGCAGACGCGTCGTGGTCGAGGAAACCGATGAGGTATAGGCTGCCACACTGATAGGAAGAGGAGAAGAGAAGGTAGATGTGATCTAGAGGTGTCGCCGATTGAACAAGAAGAGGAGAATAAAGGGGCGTAGACGCGTCACTACTGCAGGATGCTGCTAAGTCGACACTACGATCAGAGACCCTTCGACGAAACTATGTGCGATGCCATAATCTCAAACGGTGGTGTAAAAAAACCGTCAAAAAGGTGCAAAACTTTTGCGATGGAGGATGCATCAAACACGGTTCAGATTTTAGTTGCGTGTGTGATTTAGGGCATACGGTTCAGTTCAATTAATCGTTTTCGATGAGGAGGAACAAAAGAACGGGCAGCCAGATGAAGGCGTGTGCAGCGTACAGCATACGGTTCACTCAGATGAACTGTTTGTGATTAGGCAACACAAAAGAAATGTGCAGCCAGATGAAGGTGTGTGCGATATATAGCATACGGTTCACTCGGATGAACTGTTTGTGATTAGGAAACACAAAAGAAACGGTCAGCCAGATCAAGGTGTGTGTGATTGAGGGCATACGCTTCGGAAGGATTAACTGTTTGCGATTAGGCAACATAACAGAAACGGTAAGCTAGATCAAAGTGTCTGTGATTGATGGCATACACTTTACATGGATGAACTGTTTGCGGTTAGCCACAACAAACTGAAACAGTTAGATAGATCAACGTGTGTGCGCTAGACGGGCACACCCATTCTAATTAAAAGAAGCATGTGCGATGGTAATAACGAGTGCGCACGGTTGTTGGAACAAGACGTGTGCTGATATTGCCTATTGTGGTGCACCCTATGGTGCAAACGCCACGTACGCGGCCGAGAAGGCGTACGTGCCCACGTTACGCCTTCCAGAAATAGTGCCACACTTATAGCCGTCAGTAAATTTTGAGCATGCATCTCGTCACTAATTTTTTTAGAAGAACAGGGAGGCCGCGTCCCGTCACATTCCGAATTGCAAACCTGTTCACACCGATCAAAACCTAAACAGTTTCCCACTTAGGAGTGTATTACTATGAGGTCATAAATACTGCTACTCCAAGATGACTGCACATTCTTCCTCAACTCTTCATCCACAAAAAGTCAAAAACAAACAAGTCATTCATCATCGTTCCCTTGCGTCCGCCATGGCCAGCGTGAGTTCTGGGTCGAGAGATTGCCACCAAAGAGAGGCGAGCCTGGAAGCGGAAGCACGAGAGATGTCCCGCCTTGCGGCGAAAGCAGCCAACATGTCCCGCCGCAAGGCCATAGCAGTAGAGAGGTCCCGCCGCGCCGCCGAAGCAGCATAGAGGACCCCCCACGCTGTTGATGCAGCAGACTGGTCTGGCCCCGCCGCGGAAACAGAAGAGATGTCCCGCCGCACCGCGAATGCAGCAGAGACGTCCTCCCGCACCGCGGCGGCTTGGGTAAATGTCTCGCGGGCAGGCGACGAATCTTACAGGCGCATGCGTGCCCTCGTCCTTAGGCAGATGGATCAGATCTCCAGTTGGGCGACGTTGCAGGATGACCTAAAAGCCTCGTTTGAACAATCTACCGACGTCATCCGGCAAATAATGAGAGCAATGCAAAGCTCCGGGCTAAGCGCGACCGGCTGAGGGCAAAGATCGCCGGAAGTGCAGAGCATTTGGAGCAGACCACTGCCTTGTTGAAGAGGACTAGCGTCATCGTAGAGAAACTTATGGACGAGAATGCCATGCTGCGCATCGAGCGCATAAGGCTAGTGGAGGAATCCGTGGATGCTCTCAAGCAGGATCCTGAGGACAAGAAAGAGCTCGTCGCCGCTTGCCGCGGAGACTAGTTCCCGCGGCCTGCAGCAATGCATTAAGAAAGTAGAGATCAGCGAGCCAGATCGTTGTCTTCCTTCTTCTTTTGCCCTTGTGTATTTCGGGCGTTGCCGCATGTGGCTTTTTTTAATTATGTTTCTAAATATGTAAGACAATTATTATCCATTGTCATCGTCCTTATATTCATCATGCTTGCTATAAGTCGCGGTCGATGCTATATAAGTCCGTCAGATCTTACATCAAGATCCGTGCAAAACTTTCGTTTCAGATTTTCATTTTTCTCTATTAAATCTCAGTCCAGTGAGACATATAGCCACGCCGTAGAACAGGTGCTCGGGCGCCATTAATGGAGACGTTGGGAGGGAGGTGCGCGGTGGGTAGTGATCAAAGGGCTCTCCTCCCGATGAGCACGCGCAGGGGTCTGATCGCACGCTTGCCGTACTCAAATAGCTACCCCGCACGACACCTCCTAGCCAATAAAAAAGGGGACGCATGGCCGCATGTAATTGGTAAGTCGAACGCCCATGGTTTCAATAATACTTGTGTTTCCAATTTGTAACGTGACAACACTTGTTCCAAAATGAATTTGTTAGTTGTTAATGTGTGCGCCTTCGCAAATCACACATAGAATTACCACAGCATGTTGGTGCCATGTCATGAGACCATGCCAAGTTTCATGATTTTCAGGCGTGTTTTGGAATTACAGGAATTAAAAAACCAAGTTTCTCAATCTTTCCGGTCGAGCCACGACGCCCAGATGTTTGAATTTCACTCACATCTCTTGCATGGGACCTAGAAATTCACCCAAGGACACACATGTGATTTTTCAAACAACTTTGGTGCACCGGAGCCTGTGCTTGTAGTTCAAATTTGAATTATGCATATTAAATGCCGAGAAACTCAATTAATGTATAAAATAGGTCAAACAAACCGGGAATAATTCCAAATTTTCGCACGATACTTCTATTTGGTCTAATATGGCTGTGTAAAAAAAATTAAGGTGGGAGAAGGCAACGTACGTATGTCGTTTCACACACGGAGGTGACACGTTCCCTCTCGGAACCAGGAGCCTTCTTGAGGGAAGCTCCAGTTGCAAGAAGCTTACACCAAAGCTTGTCCCAATTCGGTCAAAAAAATTACCGCGGCATGTTTGTGCCATGTCATGACACCATGCCAAGTTTCATAATTTTCAGGCGTGTTTTGGAATTAGAGGAATTAAAAAACCAAGTTTCTCAATCTTTCCGGCCAAGCCACAACGCCCAGATGTTTGAATTTCACTCCTAGCTCTTGCATGGGACCTAGAAATTCACCCATGGACACACATTTGATTTTTCAAACAACTTTGGTGCATTGGAGCCTGTGCTTGTAGTTCAAATTTGAATTATGCACATTAAATGCCCAGAAACTCAATTAATGTATAAAAAGGCCAAACGAACCCAGAATAATGCCAAAATTTAGCACAGTACTGCTATTTGGTCTAATCTGGCTGTGTAAAAAAATTAAGGCGGGAGAAGGCAGTGTACGTATGTCGTTTCGCATATGGAGGTGACACGTTCCCTCTCGGAACCACGAGCCTTTTTGAGGGAAGCTCCGGTTTGCAAGAAGCTTACACCAAAGCTTGTCCCAACTCGGCCAAAGAAATTACCGCAACATGTTGGTGCCATGTCGTGACACCATGCCAAGTTTCATGATTTTCAGGCGTGTTTTGCATTTACAAGAATTAAAAAACTAAGTTTCTCAATCTTTCCGGCCGAGCCACGAGGCCCAGATGTTTGAATTTCACTCCCATCTCTTGCATGTGACCTAGAAATTCACCCAAGGACAAACATGTGATTTTTCAAACAACTTTGGTGCACTGGAGCATGTGCTTGTAGTTCAAATTTGAATTATGCACATTAAATGCGCAAAAACTCAATTAATGTATAAAAAGGCCTAACGAACACGGAATAATTCCAAAATTTAGCACGATACTTCTATTTGGTCTAATTTGCCAGTGTACAAAAATTAAGGCAGGAGAAGGCAGTGTACGTATGTCGTTCCGCACACGGAGGTGACACATTCCCTCTCGGAACCAGGAGCCTTCTTGAGGGAAGCTCCGGTTTGCAAAAAGCTGACACCAAAGCTTGTCCCAATTCGGCCAAAAAAATTACCGCAGCATGTTGGTGCCATGTCATGATACCATGCCAGGTTTCATGATTTTCAGGCGTGCTTTGGAATTACAGGAATTAAAAAAAACAAGTTTCTTAATCTTTCCGGCCGAGCCACGACGCCCAAATGTTTGAATTTTACTCCCATCTCTTGCATGGCACCTAGAAATTCACCCAAGGACACACATATGATTTTTCGAACAACTTTGGTGCACTGGAGCATATGCTTGTAGTTCAAATTTGAATTATGCACATTAAATGCGCAGAAACTCAATTAATGTATTAAAAAGGCCTAACGAACACAGAATAATTCCAAAATTTAGCACGATACTTCTATTTGGTCTAATCTGCCACTGTACAAAAATTAAGGCGGGAGAAGGCAGTGTACGTATGTCGTTTCGCACATGGAGGTGACACATTCCCTCTCGGAACCACGAGCCTTCTCGAGGGAAGCTCCAGTTTGGAAGAAGCATACACCAAAACCTGTCCCAATTTGGCCAAAAAATTTACCGCAGCATGTTGGTGCCATGTCATGACACCATGCCAAGTTTCATGATTTTCAGCCATGTTTTGGATTTACAGGAATTAAAAAACCAAGTTTCTCAATCATTTCGGCCGAGCCACAACGCCCAGATGTTTGAATTTTATTCCCATTTCTTGCATGGGACCTATAAATTCACCCAAAGACACACATGTGATTTTTCAGCAAACTTTGGTGCATTGGAGCATGTGCGTGTAGTTCAAATTTGAATTATGCACATTAAATGCCCAAAAACTCAATTAATGCATAAAAATGCCAAATGAACCCGGAGTAATTCCAAATTTAAACACGACACTCATGTACTAGTTGCATGTTCACTGTACGTAAATGTTCTCGCAATTCAAACACCATCCTTTCCCTCCGTAACACCATTTTGTCTTTCAAAACATAATGGAAAATCAGGTATACCACAAAGAGTTTACTAGAAAGAATCGTGTGGGATGCGATATAAAATATCTTGGGGCACCGTCTTGTCTGTCTTACACAGGAAGCTTCGTCGTTTACAGTCCACCGCCCCCTCTTGAACCCCACTTGCGCGCCAGTTTCTCACGGCACCGAGCAAAAAAATTTGCCACCGCGGAAATATCTATCTCCCCGCACCCTCCCTCCTACCAAAAGCCACATTTCCACTGTTCCTCCTTGCTTTCCAAGTTCAAAACTTCACTGCTGCTTACTGGCAGCTCAGCCTCCTCGTTGGCTACCCTTCTTCTTGCAGCGCCGCCTCCTTGCCGGCGACCCTTCTTGTTGATGTGCGGCCTCCTCGCCGCCGACCCTTCTTCTTGCTGCGCGGCCTCCTCGCCGTCAACCATTCTTCTTGCTGCACAGCCTCGTCTATATGGTCAGGTAATCCACACCCCACCCACACCATCGTCCTCCTTTCCCGTCCCACATGCCACGACTTGACGGAGCGACACCTTCCACTGAAATCACTACCCCCTCCTCCAATTAAGTGCCGCCCACAACCATTTTACACGCAGTATAACATCGAGCAGAGTAGCATGTGGCCACACGCGCGAACGAGATCGCTATGGCTACCATGTGTGTTGACCGCTAGATCTTGGAGGAGCACCTCGTCTTCGACGCCACCGTTGACATCGCCACGCGGTTGTCTACTTTAAAATATAGTTCATGATGTTTTCTCGAGGCCACCACCAGTGCCTTCTAGTGATTTGTCCTCTGTAATGTTAATATACAATCAGATGTTCAGTTAACAGTTTGGTCCTCTGAAATGTAATGTTCAGTTAATACTTTGGTCCAACAATTGCTACATTTCGTAGTACTATTCTCAAGCATTCTTTGTTTTGTTAACTGTCATATCTACTAGTACATGTTTCTATTCTACAATGTCGTGCTCAGTTAATTATTTTGGTTCATTTGGTCTGCTGTCCTTTTAACTCTTTGGTTCAGTTCTGCAATTTGATTTTCATTTGCTGTGGGTACAATTTTGTATTGTTATGCATGTGACACCAATCGAATTTGGATGTACTCAATACATATTCGACTGATAGTATGGAAACTCTCAGTTAACCTGATCAAGATCTTCCTTATGTGTGTTGCAGGGAAACAATGGGAGACACTGCGGTTTACCATCGAGGTTTGTTCAAGCAGGGTCCTTTGGCTAATAGCACATTATTGTGCAGTTGCAGGAATCATTCTAATATTTAGGTTTCTTACAATTTGGTCTTCCATATGTAGGTCCTGCTGTGAGAGGCTTAGACCCACTATTCGACCCATTTTGCATATGGGGAAATGAGATGTCCATGAATATCAGTCAAGTCAAGAAACTCAGAAAGATTGTTAGGATGAAGAAACTTGCGACGAATAACAGCAAGATCTTTGTTTACACAATGAAGAAGACATCAGTCAACTATAGGATGGTGCCAACTCTTTTACCTTGTTTTTACCCCTTGCGCCATTTCAAAATTTACAACAGCGATTTATGCATAGCTTTGTTTTCAGTACTTTTCAAAGCAGTTCACCGATGATTACCTCTCAAACCACCTGCATGCTCAAGAGGCGAGGAAGGTATTCATTCAACACCCCCAGTACAATATTGAAGTCTTGCTAAAGAGGACAAAGGTTGGGCAGGCAATTATCCATAGCCACTGGCCTAAAGTTGCAAGGACATTCAGCATCACTGAAGGCTCAATATTTGCCTTCCGATTCTGCAGTTTCCTAGATGAGATTCATCTGTCTATTTACCGTGTATGATGCTACTTTCCAAAGGTTTTTGATGTTGCATGTGAAACTTGGTGCGGTTGTGTAATGGCGTAACTGGGTACCGAAGCTATCTGATGTAATTCGATTATGAAATCCGGGTTGCTTTTATACGGATATGAAATATCTGGCGTGTTTTATAAGAAATATTAGTTTGATTAGTACATGGATTACCAATAATAGGCTAATTACCCTGCTTATTGGGGTTTCTATTGCAAATGGTTACTCAGACAGCACCGTGGGCGATGAACTCAAATAACTCACACGGTTTCTAGAAAGTAGGCGTGTTCGATCAACTAACAATCACACACGCCTTCCGGCAACGGACTGTTTGTGTTAGGCCACCTTGCACAAACGTTTCCACACAAAGAACCGTGTGTGACATACATACCTACGGAAATGTTTTTCTAGGATTCACCATGTGGGATGTACATACCTACAGAAATGATTTTCTGGAATTCACCGTGTGGGATGTACATACCTATGGAAATGATTTTCTGGGATTCACCGTGTGGGATGTACATACCTACGAAAATGATTTTCTTGGATTAC
This sequence comes from Triticum dicoccoides, assembly GCF_002162155.2. Classification (NCBI taxonomy): domain Eukaryota; kingdom Viridiplantae; phylum Streptophyta; class Magnoliopsida; order Poales; family Poaceae; genus Triticum; species Triticum dicoccoides. The sequence continues at coordinate 261,941,220 of NC_041380.1, forward strand.
CATGTGGGATGTACATACCTATGGAAATGATTGGGTTTCTATGCCTCGCCCGATCGCACACGGCCCCAACATGCGTCCCAAGAGAGCCTACCCCAACGATTTCTGGGTCGTGTGGGAAGGACACCCTATCGCACACGCTCACTTGGCGATAGTTCCAAATGCCATCGCAGAAAGGGGTGAAAACCCATTTGTTTAGGACATCGTTGTACCAGTGCGTAGTGGATGGGATCCTATAATAGATTACATTTTGGTTGTTACAGAGGGTTATCCTACAGAAATTGCCAGCACTTTGTGCTAACAATAATCAGCCGTCCCACTCCTTTTTAACCGAGCATCAAAATTTTGTATAAAAGATTAGATATGGATGTGCAACAAAATCGAACCTAGGTGCATGTACATGCAAATGAAGATTAGAACAATAATGACTGCATAGTTTGCTATGGGTAGGTATTAGGTAAGCTGATTTACCTGCGGGGAGGTGTTCAACGACCAAGCGTTTTTGGTCCATCGTCGTTAATGCTAGTTTTCTAGTGGTGTTTTATTTAGCCAGGCATAATAACGTGAAATATTCAATGTCATCATGTTTAGCCAGGCATTATATATGTGAATTATATCATGCCATTTCTTTTTTCATTACTATTTTATTTGTCAATAGTATTTGTATATTCAACTACTCTTGCCATGAACTATCCATTTGGGTGGGTGTCGAAGTAGATATCTTGTCAGATAGCTCCTTAGAGGAGGATTCAGTGATAGACGACCAATCCTATTCCCCTCGGAGGTGTATGCTCTAACTTGGCAAGGCTATACTGCTCGTATCATGGATATGATGTCTTGCATGCATTGTATAGTTTAGACATTATATACACAATATTCAACATCATCTGCTTAGTTTAGACATCATATATGTGAATGTCATATGCTTAATATATAAATCATATATGTGAATTATGTCATGTCATGCTGTTTATTTGATAACATGTATGTGAATTATGTCATGCCAACATGTTTACTAAGAAATCATATAATTATGCTATGTCATCCTGTTTACATAGTCATCATATCTTTGAATTGTGTCATGTTATCTTGTTTAGTTAGACATCATATATGTGAAATTATGTCATGCTGTCCTGTTTAGTTAGACAACATATATGCGAACTATTTCATGCCCTCTTTTTTCCTCACTATCTATTGCATATGTCTATCATACAATGTATGCACATTCAATTACTTTTCTTGTTTATCAGCCATTTGAATTGGAGGGAGCGATGTCGGTATCTAGCAGAGTAAAAGCACGGTCTTCAGAAACAATAGTGCTACCTGTAGATGCAGATAACACACTAGTACGCGTCGGTGCTATACAAACGGTTTTTAACCCCTTTCCGCGACGGCATTTGGGACCGTCGCCAAGTGAGTGTGGGCGATAGGGTGTCCTTCCCACACGACCTAGAAACCGTCGGGGATATGGAGCAGTGATCCAGAGGCCTTCCAAAATGTAATCGTGTGTGATGCAGCACACACTAATTTTTTTCGCAAGTGTGGTATCGGTGATTAAACGTTTCTAATGACGCAGTGAAACCATACGGTCTGTCGTAATGAACCGTTTGGGAAACAATATGTAAGGCACATGGGCCAACATATGAACTATGTGTGATTTGTGCCCCATCGCACACGAGTTTTCTGCGTTACCCGTCTTCCATGCAAGACTCCATCGCACACGTTTCCCAAAAATTACCTTCCCCGATAATGTTCTATCACAAATGGTTCAGGAGCCCCTTCGCACACATACAAGTGTTGTAGACCGTTTGTGATTTGTTGGGTATCACTGGCGGTTGCTGCAAGAGTGACGTGTGCTTTTCGTTTGGGATCCCACATGTTTCTTGAAAAAATTATGACTGGGATTGTATTTTACATTGGGTACGGTTTACTCCGAGTTCTCATGTGCGATAACGCGATATCACAAACGGTTCCGGAGACGCTACACACACGTAGTAGCGCTATAAATCGTTTGTGATCTGCTGTGTATCACCGATGGTTCCGCTACGATTGATGTATGCTTTCCGATGTGGATCGCACACACTCATTTAGTTGAACCGTGTGTGGAGCAATTGCCAGGTTAAAACAAAAATATCCCATTTTGAATCGGCATGCAAAAAGCAAATTCGCCACAATATCCAATTGAACAAATAAACAAAAAATTTGAATTTTGAATTGGCACGCAAAAATCAAATTTTCCACAATATTCAATTGAACAAATAAACAAAAATATCCCATTTTGAATCGGCACGCAAAAAGCAAATTCGCCACAATATTCAATTGAACAAATAGTGTCCACTAGAAGAACATTCATCAGATTTCGCAACAATAGCAATTGAACATATGGTAGATAAATTCCAATGATTTGTCCACACATATATGCATTACATAATTAATCATAGTGTATGAAATACGAAGAGCTCATCAGATGGAAAACAATGGATCCATGTGTTATATGTTTAGCGGCTAACTCTTACTCAATGTTTCTGGAGAAGGCATGCTGAAATCTTCATTATCACCAGTAGGATTGATGTAGTGATCCAGGAAGAAGTCGCTGATAAATCTCCGAACCATCAGCAATTCACCAGCCGGGAGCGGTTCAGGGGTCCTCGGTTTTAAGATGAGCTGCAGTATTTTTAAGATCAGAATGTGCCATATGAGTGGAGTAGAAGATATTAATTAAGATAGACTTACTAGTACTAATTCGCGAGGATCATCACAACTATCAGCAGATTTGAAGATGGAGATCATGTGTCTGCAAACATAGTATCCACAAAGGTTGGTCCCTGCTTCTTGCTGAGGACACTGAAATTTTTTGTACAGAATTAGTCATGTATTTGTCCTGTTAGGAACAACCTAATCGGTGTTAGATTTATTATTTTTTCTTTGGACAAACTAGAAATAGGTTTATTTAGAAGCTTGAACATTTAACTAGCATAAGGAAAGGTATTTGCAGATTATTGGATAAATTTTCCGACAATAACGGATTTCCGTGGGATTTCGTCGACGACTCTGCTTGGCTTCAGGAAGCTCCTCTCGACGTCGCACCGCTCCCTGTCCGCGAGGCGACGCACTTTCGCGCATGCGTTTGCAGCATCCTTCTGCGGCAGCCGTCGACTCAGTATCGGTCAGCTCCCGCGGCACCTTCACTCCTCGCTGTTCACCGTCACAAGCGATCTAGTCGGTCACGGCTATAGCGGTGGGTGAAGCACGCGGTGGCGCGTCAGTCGGCCACCCCTCAAGTCGCGGCAATCGAGCCCGAAGAATCTCTCTATGGCCTATTCGACATGTCGACTGGCTCTGTCGAGACCATGTACAAGTGCGACAGCAGCGACCCCGTGGCGGAGGTCCTGATGGTTGACACGCCTCGCAGTCTGCCTCGCATGCGTCACAATGGCAGCGACGACGGAGGCGGCGATCCGTCGCGCGTTCATGAATAGTACCACCCCGAAACTCTCTCTTCTCAATCGAGGGAGGAACTTCACCACCGCAATGTGGAGGCCCTCCACACGCCCGTTGTCGGCGAGTCCTTTGAGGCTCGAGCCTTGGAGGCGGCGCGATTGGCCACTTTGGTTGAGCGCACCCGACTGGAGAACCTTCAGCATGCACTCGCCGACAGACCCCCGAGTCCAGTCGACGGCAGCGGCAGCTATTTCCCCTAGAACCACAGGTATACCGCACTCCGATTCAGAATCTTACCGATGCGGCCCGTATAGCAGAATCTATTCAGCCGTCCCAATCGGAAGCTGGTAGAGGTTTGATGCGGATCAGAGCACTGCTTCGAGCAGCAGGAGAGCAGAATATTGTAGTGTCTTAGTCGCGTAACAGAATCCATGGTAGATCTGTAGTTGCTGACACCATTCAGTCGGCTCACAGCCCAAGATCGCCTCCGCGGTGTGAAGGACGAGGGCATCGCCAAGGTCAGTACTTGGGTCGGAACCATGAACAGCACGATCATCGGCTCGACCGCGATGACCGCCATCGAGTACCTACGCCCCCTTCGAGGGGCGAATCATACGTTCCCCAGCATTATGATGATAGGCGTCCGTACAGCGAAGAGCGAAGGAGACCAGTCAACCCAAGAGAACCAGGATTTGATGCAAGGTCCATTTTGGTACAAGGTTTGGTGGACAGGAATCGAGCGTATAGAGAAGGGGAAGACAGAGATCGCCCCACTAGAAGCAGAGTGCATGTTTCTGGTCCCGAGTGTTTTAGCAGAGCCATCAGGGCTGCAGCGATCCCTCCCAACTTCAGGTTGGCGACTAGGGTCAGTAAGTTCACTGGTGAATCAAAGCCCGACACCTAGCTTGAGGACTACCGAGTGGCTGTGCAGATTGGTGGAGGAAACAATGAAGTGGCCATGAAGCATCTACCCTTGATGCTTGAAGGGTCAACTAGAGCTTGGTTGAATTAGTTGACCCCGGGCAGTATTTTCAGTTGGGAGGAGTTATCTCGAGTGTTTGTCAGAACATTCGAGGGCACGTGCAAACAGCCAGCGGGATTGGCAGAATTGCAGCACTGTGTGCAAAAGCCGAATGAAACTTTGAGGGATTACATCCAGAGGTGGTCCACTTTGCATCACACTATGGAGAATGTATCTCAGCATCAAGCAGTTTGTGCCTTCAAGGAGGGCGTTCGTTATTGGGAGCTCAACCTCAAATTCAGTCGGACCGGAGATATGTCCCTAACCCGAATGATGGAAATAGCCACTCGGTATGCAAATGGTGAAGAGGAAGACCGACTCCACAGCGGCAAGAGCAAACCAATCATCCATGACACCAGAGGAGGTAATTCCAATCGGAAGCAGAAGCGCAAAGCAGAACCTGCGGGCCCTGGAGAGGTTGAAGTCGCAACCCAAGGAAAAGCTAAAGGAAAACCTAAAGGTCTCTGGACCCCCAAGAAGGTGAAGGATTCAGCCGGGAACGACGTGCTGGATTTGCCATGTCACACTCACATCAAGAAAGATGAAGAGGGCAATCTTATATATCCCAAACATACCACTCGACAGCGTCGAGTCCTTATACAGCAGTTCCGAGAAGAACAACCCAGTGAGAAGGAGAAGGAATCTGATAAGGATGAGGACAAAGAGGAGGATGATGATGGATTTCCCAATATCAATTCCACTTTGGTGATTTTTGTTGACGTCGAAAGCAAAAGTCGACTGAAAGTCATCAACGGGGAAGTAAACATGGTTGCTCCGGCAACCCCGAAGTATGTAAAATGGTCAAAGACTCCCATCACATTTGATTAGTCAGATCACTCGCCGCATGTTGCCACCCTTGGGAGGCAAGCGTTGATGGTCGACCCGGTCGTTGGAGGCACCCGATTGACCAAAGTCTTGATGGATGGTGGCAGTGGATTGAACATTTTGTATGCTCAGACCCTCCGAAGGATGGGCATTCTGATGTCCAAACTCAGCAATAGCAACATGCGGTTCCACGGAGTTATAGCTGGAAAGAAAGCCAATTCACTCGGCCAAATCACTCTCGATGTGGCTTTCGGTGATTCAAAAATTACCGTAAGGAAAAGTTGACATTTGAAGTCGTGGATTTTCACAGTGCCTATCATGCTATCCTGGGCAGAACTGCGTATGCCCATTTCATAGCTCGACCGTGTTATGTGTATCTCAAACTCAAGATGCCTGGCCCTAGGAGCGTGATTACAGTCACTGGTAATCGGCAGCGAGCAGAAGAGTGCTTCCAGAAGGGCTCGAAGATTGCCGATGAACAGATGGCAGCAATAGAAATGGAGGAATACAAGAAGACAGCAGATCCGAGTGATTTGTTGAGAGCTAAGAAGCCTGCTTCAGAGTCTGCATTTAAGTCATCTGGTGAAACAAAGTCATTTCATATTCACCCGACTGATCCCAATGTTGCTCCGACTCACATATCAACAACACTCGACAGCAAATAGGAAGAAGCGCTCATCCAGTTCCTCCATGAGAACTGGGACATCTTTGCATGGAAAGCTTCTGACACGCCAGGTGTACCCAGAGAACTGGATGAGCACCATTTGCGAGTCAACCCAAAAGCAAGACCTGTCAAAGAGCACCTTCGACGGTCCGCCATGGAGAAAAGAAAGTCAATTGGCAAGGAAGTGGCTCGACTTCTGGCGGCTGAGTTCATCCGGGAGATTTACCACTTCGAGTGGCTCGCCAAAGTAGTCATGGTTCCAAAGAAGGATGATTCACTCCGTATGTGTATTGACTTCAAGCATATCAATCGGGCCTGCCTGAAATATCACTTCCCTCTCCCTCGCATCGATCAAATAATTGACTCGACCACGGGATGTGAGCGATTGTCCTTTCTAGACGCATATTCTAGGTATCATTAGATCTAACTGTATACACCTGATGGAATAAAAACAGCTTTCATCACCCCATTCGGGTGCTTTTGCTATGTTACCATGCCCTTTGGTCACAAGAATGCTGGCGCCACATTCATGTGTATGATAAAGAAGTGCCTGCTCACTCAAATCAGTCAGAATGTGGAAGCATACATGGATGACATCGTGGTTAAGTGGCGAAAAGGTTCTGACCTGCTGACTGACCTCACTGAAACCTTTGCCAATCTGAGAAGATATGATATCAAGCTTAACCCGTCAAAGTGTACATTTGGAGTTCCAGGTGGAAAGTTCCTCAGTTTTCTCGTTTCCGAACGAGGTATCGATGCAAACCCAAAGAAAGTTGGTGCAATACTCCGAATGAAATGCCCCGTGCGCATACACGATGTTCAGAAGCTTACTGGTTGTTTGGCCGCTTTGAGTCGGTTCATCTCTCGTCTCGGTGAAAAGGCATTACCTCCTTACCGATTGATGAAGAAATCTGATAAGTTCGAGTGGACTCCTCAAGCTGATGCAGCGTTTGCAGAGCTCAAAACCCTGCTTTCCACCCAGTCGGTGCTCACTGCTCCAATCAGCAAAGAGCCTTTATTGCTTTATATTGCAGCCACTAGACAAGTTGTCAGTACAGTACTCACGGTCGAGCGGGAAGAAGAAGGTAAAGCCTATAAGGTTCAGCGCCCAGTGTATTATATTTCTGAAGTCTTAACTCCGTCCAAGCAGAGATATCCGCATTATCAGAATCTTGTCTATGGAATTTACTTGACTTTGAAGAAAGTGGCACATTATTTCTCAGATCACTCCATCACAGTCGTCAGCGATGCTCCATTGTCAGAAATTCTGAACAACAGAGATGCAATCAGTCGAGTGGCAAAGTGGGAGATTTAACTCCTTCCGTTGGATATCAAGTTTGAGGCAAAGAAAGCAATCAAGTCTCAAGCAATAGCAGATTTCCTCATCGAGTGGATTGAACAACAGCAACCGACTCAAGTTCAGTCGGAACATTGGACTATGTTCTTTGATGGATCCAAGATGTTGAGTGGTTCTGGCACTGGAGTTGTTCTAGTATCCCCGCGAGGTGATAAACTCAGTTATGTCCTTCAGATTCACTTTGACTCCTCCAACAATGAAGCTGAGTATGAAGCACTTCTGTATGGGTTGTGAATGGCCATTTCACTCAGCGCCCGTCGCCTAATTGTCTACGGCGACTCAGATTTGGTGGTTAGTCAAGTAATGAAGGAGTGGGATGTCACACCCTAGCTAGTTATGCATTAGAGTGTTGCATCATGTTTATTCTTTCACCAGAAACCTGAAATGGGGATGACAGAACCCCCATCCCCCTCTGAAACCAACTAGGGCTACTAAAAATAATTTTCAATGAACCTGAAATGCCCTTCTAAAATGCCCATCATTTTTGTCTTGGTTCAGAACCTCTGCCAAAAGTGGTGCACATTTTTCTAGGCCAGCTTAGGGTTTTTGAATTAAATCATAAATATTTGAATTTGGGCATTTAAAATTATATAAAATATTTAAATGCTCAAATAAATCCAAACTAAAATGTTTCATGTTGGAAATAATCCAACTATGGACCAGGAGTAGTTTGGTGATTTTTGGAGTTGCCTAAGTATTTTTTTTAATTCAACAAAGTTGCAGAAGAATTAAAAAACAGAAAACAGAGGAAAATAGAAAAGGCTTACCTGGCGCCCAGCACCCGGCCCACCTGCCGGCCCAGCCCAGCACCGCGCCAGCGAGCTGCTTGCCGGCCAGGCAGGCAGGCAGGTGCTCGACGGCAAGCACCGCATGGGTGCCACGCACCTGCTCGCCGCCTCGCCGCCTCCCTCGCCCGGCTAACGCCGTGAACCGGCCTCCCTCTCTCCCCCGAACCCCCCAGACACCCCCTCTCCTCTCCAGCTCCTCCCCCTCGCACGCCACAGCCATGGCCGACGCCATCGCCGCCACCCCCTCGCCGTAGCCACGCCCTCCGTCCACCCCACGCCGTGCCACCGT
>NC_041380.1:261950858-262010257 GCF_002162155.2 Triticum dicoccoides
CGTTTCAAACTGCTGTGTGCTACGGTAGTTGAACCCATTTCCTCTGCATGACCTGTCATTGCCACAGTAACTAGATGAAACCCACTAGCATGTGTAGGAGTTGATTGAGCCATATGTATGTGTTGTTCCTACCTTGCTATGCCTGCTATGCTTAGAGTCGTGTCAGGTCTGGTTCATCTGGGTGATGGGCTAGAGTGAAATGATTATGTCGGTAATGAGAGTGGTGTGGTGAACACGATTTGGTAAAGGTATCGATGAGAGGCCATGTAGGAGTACATGGTGGGTTGTTTCATTGAAGCCGACCTTAAGCACTGAGATCTGTATGTGTGATTTAAGATACAGCTACTACCATGCATTGGGCCCTGAAATATGACCCCGCTCGACTTCTTATTCACCCTAGCTCTCTGTCCAGGAGTTGCAAGTAGTTTCTGGTGTTTGTATCCTACTGGAGGCCGTGGACAGCGCTGACCGTAGGGGTGGGCTGTGATGCGGTAGGTACGTGGCCGGGTGTACCGAATACCCGTTAGGTATCTCGGGAACCCGGTTCACATCGTTCGGGGCCATATGGGAAACCTCGGCCGGACTCCCTGCGGATGGAACCTGGATAGGCGATAAACCTGGACTAGAGGCTTAAGTGTTTAGGTAGGTCATGGTCTACACCCACGTCGGCTTTCGCTTGAAGTCTGCCGAGCACATGTCGTGTGCAGACGCTAAGTGGTGGAAACATGTATGAAGAAGTACACCCCTGCAGGGTTATCATGATCTATTCGAATAGCCGCGTCCGCGGTAAAGGACTACTTGGTTGCCTATACAGTTCATAGACAAGTAAATGGAAACTGCTAAAAGCCTCAAGATAAGCGTGAGTGCCGAGGATGGGTCTTCCGTAGGAAGACGGAGGTGGATCCTCGGTAGTGTATTGAATTGGTGAGTAGTGGACTCGTGTGCGCAAAACCATTTCAAGTTGGAGTCTCGTAGGTTAGCCTAGCCAAGAGTCAAAGCTGGCTTGCTGCAACAACTCCACCAACCCTTCTTGATGATATGCATGTATGTAGGATCTGATGTAAGTCTTGCTGAGTACCTTTGTACTCATGTTGCTATAATTTACATTTTTACAGAAGACGCTGCAACCCCTTCTGATGGGTTCTACGTAGACGTTGACATCAACGAGTAGGCTAAAGGCCCAGGTGGTGATCCTGAGCTTGTGAAGGACCACGTAGTATAGCTAGGCTTTCCAAGCCTCTTTTATTTTACTAGTTGTCTGTACTCAGACAAGTTACTTCCGCTGCTGGTTTGTATGACTGTATGACTTGAATGCTGGGTCGTGAGACCCGTACCTTTGTGTATGTTATGTATGGCTCTCTGAGCCTTAAATAAAGTACTTGTGTCATAGAGTCATGTTGTGATGCCTTGTTGTATTTGCACATATCGAGCATATTGTGTGTATAATTGAAATGCTTGGTATGTGTGGGATCTGACTATCTAGTTGTTTATCTTTAGTAGCCTCTCTTACCGGGAAATGTCTCCTAGTGTTACCGCTGAGCCATGGTAGCTTGCTACTGCTCTGGAACACTTAGGCTGGCCGGCATGTGTCCTTCTTCGTTCCGGTGTCTGTCCCTTCGGGGAAATGTCACGCATTGAGTACCGGAGTCCTGTTAGCCCGCTACAGCCCGGTTTACCGGAGTCCTGCTAGCCCAGTGCTACAGCCCGGACCCACTTGCTGATGACCGACACGTTCGAAGCTGGGTCATGGATGCCTGTCCCTGTAAGTCTGTGCCACTTTGGGTTTACGACTAGTCATGTCAGCCCGGGCTCCTTATCATATGGATGCTAGCGACACTATCATATACGTGAGCCAAAAGGCGCAAACGGTCCCGGGCAAAGGTAAGGCGACACCCGTGGGGATACCGTGCGTGAGGCCGCAAAGTGATATGAGATGTTACCGGCTAGATCGATGTGACATCGAGTCGGGGTCCTGACAGCGTTGGCATCAGAGCCGGACTGCCTGTAGGTTCTCCAAGCCAAACCGGTCGATGTTGAGTCTAGAAATTCTTTAGTTATATGTAGGGGAATTGTTTGTGGGTTGGAACGTAAGGCTCTTTTTACTCCTTTATCTTATGACATTCTGATCTGAGTCAGTCTATTCTTCCACCGGGGGTTAAGGAATTAGGATCTTTTCTCTCTATTAGGATCACGTGCTACTAATCAGTAATACCTTATAGGTTTGATGGTTACAAGCCTAGTTCAGTTCTTCTACCACATTATGTTGTTAGGATGGATTCAGAACTTTGATATGATGATGTTGAGTGTGTATGTAATCCTTTGTCAAAAGTCTCAAAATCCTTCTTGAGCATTTACAGCTGTTATGCTGCCGAAATTTTGCTAGAAATTCTAATGCCCTTGCATTATGATTATGTTTTCAGATGGCCACTCGCAACCTCAATCAAGTGGTTCGCCTAACTCGATGCCTAGATGTACCCGGCCATACCGCCATGTTGGTCAGGGTAATGACTGAGGCTGGATACCGTTGGTATCCTGAGTACACGGTCGAAGAGCAATTCCGAGACTTTAATGAAAGCCAGTATCTCTGCACTGTCAGGATATTTCCATCTTATCCTGGGTCCACCGGGCCCCTTCACTGCTCCTATGGACTCGGGGTTACTATTGAGATGGCTGTGCAGGACGCCGCCTACTCTATGATGACCATCATGCGAGTCAGATCTGGCCTATTTCGGGACTCTGATTTCCGGTATATGCCAGGATCACTTCCGGGAGCACAAGGGTATCTTCAGGCTATCTATGCTGACCCCACTCAGGAGGATTCACGGACTCGCACCACTGCTGAGATGCTCGAGGATAAGGACCGTGAAAATCGGGCCTTGAGGTTAGAGCTCTTCAATACCCGTGCTGACCATTGGGCCACTTTGACTCGGTTTGCACCGGCGGTGCAAGCTGGATATTCGGATATGCGCGATCTCTATCCTGTGCGATCTGCTTTGCCAGACGTGATGGGTTGGCGTGATGTAGGAGGCATCACCCCACCTCGCGGTCCCCACAGGCCACCGTCTGTTGGTCCAAGACCTCATCCTAGTCCCTATGGTCCACAAGCTCCGCGAGATCGTCTGTTTCCGGATGATCATGTTGAGCTCCCAGGCTATGGAGGTGATTTCTACGAGGACTACTACGGATCGGTCTGAGTTAGTGGTAGTATCACTAGTTTGTGTTAGCTGTGTCGTCTATCGTCCTGCGTGACTCGTGGGATATGACCTAGTTGTATCGCCTTCCGGAGGTGTAGAAAAATAATGTATAGGAGCTTGGGATGCCTCTGATGAGATGTAATCCTCTTTTCACCGTAATAGTACTTTGTTTGGTCTTGTACTAAACCCTGTATGGTGTGTATGACGATGGAATAAAGAAGCAGTTTCTGTATCTACCATGTCATACGGATGATCATCTGGCATTTCAAGTTATTCCTTACATTCTGTATCCTATGTCGGAATTTTATCATTCTGACTAAATCGTTGTCTTGTTTACCTAGGATGGTCAACACGCGCACTAACCCTGCTCCTCAAGAGCAGGCCGAAGGCAGTGAAGTCAGGAATGCAAATCTGCCTCATCCTCCTTCCCTAGCCGAGGTTATGATGGAAGCCGAAAGAAACAAGCGGGAGACCAACCGTTTGTTGGAGCGTATTGAACAGAACACCGCACACCATCAGAGGACTAACGTGGTGTCACTCAGTGATTTTATCAAATTACATCCACCCACGTTCCACCACTCCGTCGAGCCTCTCGACGCTGATGACTGGCTTCGCAGTATCTCTCACAAGCTGCATTCCGCGCTAGTAGCTGAGGCTGACAAGGTCACCTTTGCTGCATATCATCTTGAAGGACCCGCCAGTCTATGGTGGGAGAATTATGGAGCTATGCGTCCAGCGGGCCATGTCACTACTTGGGCTGAATTCAGCGAGGCTTTCCGTGAACATCACATTCCGGAGGGTCTCATGGACCGTAAACGTGAGGAATTTTGCAATTTCACCCAAGGCCGACTCTCTGTGGATGCTTACAGCAGGGAGTTTGGTAACCTCGCACGATATGCAACTGAGGAAGTTTCTACTGATGCCAAGAAGCAAGCAAGGTTCCGTAAGGGACTTAGTCCTGAGCTTCGCCGCGACCTCCGTCTGCATGAGTGCACATCCTTTCAGAAACTTGTTAACAAGGCCATCAGTGCTGAAACTGGTCAGACTGATTATGACGCAACACGCAAGCATGGCCGTGACATGGGTTCCTCATCCGGTGCTGGTCCTCAGAAGCGCCGCGTGTGGGTGCCCAACACCGCTCTGCCACCCAGGTTCACACCAAGGCCATCTTTCCAGGCGCCTCGCCCTGTTCAACAGCCTGCTCCAGCCAAGCCCTATGGGGGTCCAACCAACAATGCTCCTCCACGTACCAGTTCCGTGACTTGTTTCAAGTGTGGGGAATCTGGCCACTATATGCGTGAGTGTCCCCAGACCAACCCCAACCAATCTGCTAAAGCTGTTGGCCGTGGCAAGCCGACAGGGAAAGTGTTCCACGCCAAGCCGGCCACCGCTACACGTGGCCACGTCAACTGTATCTCTGCCGAAGAAGCTCAAGAGGATCCCAACGTCGTTCTCGGTATGCTCCTTGTTAATTGCCACCCGGCATCTGTTCTTTTCGATACAGGAGCCTCTCATTCATTTATATCCGAGAACTATGCTCGTTTGCATAACACCGCATTCTGTGACATGCCATCCACTATGGAAATTTCTACTCCCGGTTCTAGATGGCAGACCTCCAGGGTAAGTTATGGAAATGAAATCCAAGTCGACAGACTTGTTTTCCTTGCATCTTTGATAGCTCTCAAATTTTGAGATATTAATATCATTTTGGGTATGGACTGGATGTCAGCTCATCATGCCAAAATTGATTGCTTCTCTAGGACTGTCCAACTCACTCATCCTTCGGGCAAGATAGTCAATGTCTTGACCCGGTTAGCCGAGCGACAATTATATTCTCTTAACGCCAGCCCTTTGCCAGACCTTGAGGACGTTCCGGTAGTCCGTGACTTCCCGGATGTCTTCCCAGAAGAATTGCCAGGTGTTCCACCTGACAGGGATGTTGAGTTCGTAACAGACCTCATTCCAGGAACCGTTCCGATTGCTAGAAGACCCTATAAGATGGCACCACTAGAACTAGCCGAGCTTAAGAAACAACTCGATGAGTCCTTGAAAAAGGGTTTCATCCGACCTAGTTCATCTCCGTGGCCTTGCCCAGTCCTCTTCGTCAAGAAGAAGGATGGTACGGACCGGATGGTTGTAGATTATCGACCTGTCAATTTGGTCACAATCAAGAACAAATATCCGCTCCCCAGGATCAACGACCTGTATGATCAGCTCGCTGGATCCTCAATCTTCTCCAAGATGGATTTGAGGTTGGGATACCATCAAATCAAAATCAGAAACGGGGACATTCCTAAAACGGCCTTTGTTACTCGTTATGGCCAATACGAGTACACCGTCATGTCCTTCGGTTTAACCAACGCTCCAGCCACCTTTTCTCGGTTAATGAACTCAATCTTCATGGAGTATTTGGATAAATTCGTCGTAGTTTATCTCGATGATATACTCATCTACTCCAAGAACGAGGAGGAACATGCCGAACATCTAAGGCTAGTGTTGAAGAAACTTCGAGAGCATCGCCTTTATGCCAAATTTTCTATATGTGAATTTTGGTTGTCAGAAGTGACCTATCTGGGTCATGTAATATCTGGTAAAGGTATTGCTGTTAACCCTAAGCGAGTTCAAGCCGTCCTTAATTGGACTCCACCTGAATCGGTCAAGCAAGTTCGGAGTTTTCTGGGCTTAGCGAGCTATTGTCGTCGCTTTGTCGAGAACTTCTCCAAAGTTGCCAAACCTCTAACCGAACTCCTCAAGAAAGATAAAAAGTTCGAATGGACTCCACAATGTGAGCACAGCTTTCAGGAACTGAAAAGACGCCTGACTTCTGCTCCCGTACTGGTACCGCCAGACTTCTCCAAGAACTCTGTTATCTACTGCGACGCCTCGCGACAAGGACTAGGTTGCATTCTCATGCAAGATCGACACGTAATTGCTTACGCTTCACGGCAATTGCACCCACATGAGGAGAATTATCCTACTCATGATCTAGAGCTTGCAGCCGTAGTCTATGCACTTAAGACCTGGCGACATTACCTCCTCGGTAACCGTTGCGAAATATTCACCGATCACCAAAGTCTGAAGTACATTTTCACCCAACCGGATTTGAATCTCAGGCAAAGACGTTGGGTTGAGTTGATCACAGATTTCGACTTAGGAATAACTTACACCCCAGGGAAAGCCAACGTCATGGCTGATGCACTAAGTCGTAAATCTTATTGTAACAACCTGATGTTACAACAAAGTCAACCGCTTCGCCATGAGGAATTTCGGAAGCTTAACCTTCACATTGTTCCTCAAGGATTTCTTTCCACCTTGGTAGCGAAACCTACTCTTACGGATCAAATCATCGCTGCCCAAAAGCGAGATAAGGGAATATCTAAAATCAAGGAGAACATTGCTAGCGGAGGTGCTAGTTGTTTCTCCACAAATGATCAGGGTGTTGTGTACTTTGGGAACCGTTTAGTGGTTCCCAAGAACCAGCATCTACGATAGTTGATCCTTAAGGAGGCTCATGAATCTCCTCTCACCATTCATCCGGGTAGTACTAAGATGTATCAGGACCTACGCCAGAGGTTCTGGTGGACCAGAATGAAGAGAGAAATTGCTCAGTATATTGCTAATTGCGACGTCTGTCGTCGTGTAAAAGCAGAGCATCAACGGCCTGCTGGCACCCTTCAACCCCTAGCTATTCCTGAATGGAAATGGGATAAAATTGGCATGGATTTCATTACCGGTTTTCCCAGGACCAAGAGAGGGAATAATGCTATTTTCGTCGTTGTCGATCGTCTTTCCAAAGTAGCCCATTTCCTACCTGTTCGTGAGAGTATAACCGCTAGTCAATTGGCAGACTTATACATCTCCCGGATAGTGTCTCTCCATGGTGTTCCGTTGGAAATTAACTCGGATCGAGGAAGTCTTTTCACCTCTCGATTTTGGGAAAGTTTCCAAAATGCTATGGGAACCCGTCTCTCCTTTAGCACCGCTTTGCACCCTCAATCGAGTGGTCAAGTGGAACGCGTCAACCAGATTCTAGAAGACATGCTTTGAGCCTCTGTTATCTCATTCGGAATGGATTGGGAGAAGTGCCTTCCATTTGCCGAATTCGCTTACAACAACAGCTATCAATCTAGCTTGGGTAAAGCCCCTTTTGAGGTTCTCTATGGACGACGATGTCGAACACCCCTTAACTGGTCAGAGACCGGGGAAAGACAATTCTTTGGCCCGGATATGATTCAGGAAGCAGAAGAACAAGTTCGCATCGTTCGTGAAAAGTTGAAAACAGCCCAATCCCGTCAGAAGAGTCAATATGACCGAAAACATAAGGCTATGACTTTCGAGGTTGACGAGAAGGCTTACCTTCGGGTTACCCCTCTGAAGGGAACCCATCGTTTCGGTATCAAAGGCAAATTGGCTCCTCGTTACATTGGACCTTTTCGCATTCTCGCCAAACGAGGAGAAGTTGCCTACCAGTTGGATCTACCTCCGCACCTCTCCAGAGTCCACGATGTCTTCCACGTTTCTCAACTCAGGCGTTGCTTTTCGGATCCTATCCGTGGAGTGGACCACGAAACGCTTGATCTCCAGGATAATCTTACATATCGAGAGTACCCCATTCGTATCCTCGATCAGGCCGAGCGTACCACTCGACGTCATAATATCAAGTTTCTTAAAGTACAATGGTCGCACCATTCTGAGGATGAAGCAACTTGGGAAAGGGAGGATCGTCTTCGAACTGAGTATCCCGCCTTCTTCCCGGAGGAACCCAAATCTCGGGACGAGATTCTTTTGAGTGGGGGTGAGTTGTCACACCCTAGCTAGTTATGCATTAGAGTGTTGCATCATGTTTATTCTTTCACCAGAAACCTGAAATGGGGATGACAGAACCCCCAGCCCCCTCTGAAACCAACTAGGGCTACTAAAAATAATTTTCAATGAACCTGAAATGCCCTTCTAAAATGCCCATCATTTTTGTCTTGGTTCAGAACCTCTGCCAAAAGTGGTGCACATTTTTCTAGGCCAGCTTAGGGTTTTTGAATTAAATCATAAATATTTGAATTTGGGCATTTAAAATTATATAAAATATTTAAATGCTCAAATAACTCCAAACTAAAATGTTTCATGTTGGAAATAATCCAACTATGGACCAGGAGTAGTTTGGTGATTTTTGGAGTTGCCTAAGTATTTTTTTAATTCAACAAAGTTGCAGAAGAATTAAAAAACAGAAAACAGAGGAAAATAGAAAAGGCTTACCTGGCGCCCAGCACCCGGCCCACCTGCCGGCCCAGCCCAGCACCGCGCCAGCGAGCTGCTTGCCGGCCAGGCAGGCAGGCAGGTGCTCGACGGCGAGCACCGCATGGGTGCCACGCACCTGCTCGCCGCCTCGCCGCCTCCCTCGCCCGGCTAACGCCGTGAACCGGCCTCCCTCTCTCCCCCGAACCCCCCAGACACCCCCTCTCCTCTCCAGCTCCTCCCCCTCGCACGCCCCAGCCATGGCCGACGCCATCGCCGCCACCCCCTCGCCGTAGCCACGCCCTCCGTCCACCCCACGCCGTGCCACCGTGTCCAGGAGCTTCGCCGCCGTCCACTTCATCGAGCTAGCCGAGCCCCGTGTGCTCGAGCGGCCCGAGACCACCGCACCGACCTCGCCCGAGCTCGCCGTCGCCGGAGATCCCCTTCAACGCCGTCGCCGCCTCAGCTCGTCCCCGACCCCGCCGGTGGCCTCTACGGGAGCGCTGTGAGCCTAGCTACTCCTCCGACCTTCCCTCTCTCGTTCCCGAGCCGTGTAGCCACCGCACGAGGATCACACGCCCGCACCGCCGCGGATCTCGTCGCCGACGTGCTTCCGGCCACCCTCCGGCCACAAGCTGGTGTCCATCTTACTCACCGAGTCCCGCAGCACCTAGCTAGCCACTCCCCGAGCCTCACCGACCCCTCTAGCGCCAAGTTCATCTTCGGCCGAACCCCGGTGGCCGCCAAAGTCGTCGCCGGCGCCAACTCCGGCCACCCCGACCCCAACGGACTCCACCAAGAGCTGCGGCTTGTCCTCAGCTCCACTCCGGTGGTCTCCGCGACCCATTTGGTGGCCGAAACGGCCAAAACCACTCCCGCCGCCGCGTCGGGCTCGCCGGCGGCTAAACGCCGGCGCCGCTGGCATTGACTTTGACCACGGGTGGGCCCTGGTTGACTCCCCTGAGTCAATGACAGGTGGGGCCCAGCCCTGTTAATTAAACAGGATTAGTTTTAATTAAACTTTAATTAAAATAATCACCCTGACATGCGGGACCCACTGTCAGGTTTGACCCTGACATGTTCCATTGACCTGCTGACGTCACACTGACGTCAGGCTGACGCATTAATGATTTTCTGGAATTATTCTAATATAGGAAATTCCAGAATATAATTTAAATTTCAAAAATTCATAACTTTTATTCTGTAACTCCAAATCAGACAAATTATATATGAAAAATGATCAGAAAAATCCAATCTATCCATCTGTACTATTTTCATGCATGACTAAACAAGTTAACTTGATGTTTAATGCAAAACAAGGAAAAGCACCTTAAAAGGCCCTGTTTGAATTTGAAATTTGAATCTTTGATTCAAATTGGTTCAAACCCTTCTGGTTCTAGTTGCATTAGCCCAACACACTCATATTGCCATGTTTCATGCATGCATCATATTGTTGCACATTGTTTGGTGATGGTTGTGTATCGGTGTCCCTTGCGACAGGTTCTGTCTCCGAGGAGTATCGTGATTACCCTAACGAAGAACCGTATCAGTGCATCGAACCATCAGGCAAGCAACCAACCATTTGATCATATCGATACAATCCCATGTTCTCGCTCCTGCTCTCTTTTACTGCATTAAGACAACGTGTTTCAAACTGCTGTGTGCTACGGTAGTTGAACCCATTTCCTCTGCATGACCTGTCATTGCCACAGTAACTAGATGAAACCCACTAGCATGTGTAGGAGTTGATTGAGCCATATGTATGTGTTGTTCCTACCTTGCTATGCCTGCTATGCTTAGAGTCGTGTCAGGTCTGGTTCATCTGGGTGATGGCTAGAGTGAAATGATTATGTCGGTAATAAGAGTGGTGTGGTGAACACGATTTGGTAAAGGTATCGATGAGAGGCCATGTAGGAGTACATGGTGGGTTGTTTCATTGAAGCCGACCTTAAGCACTGAGATCTGTATGTGTGATTTAAGATACAGCTACTACCATGCATTGGGCCCTGAAATATGACCCCGCTCGACTTCTTATTCACCCTAGCTCTCTGTCCAGGAGTTGCAAGTAGTTTCTGGTGTTTGTAGCCTACTGGAGGCCGTGGACAGCGCTGACCGTAGGGGTGGGCTGTGATGCGGTAGGTACGTGGCCGGGTGTACCGAATACCCGTTAGGTATCTCGGGAACCCTGTTCACATCGTTCGGGGCCGTATGGGAAACCTCGGCCGGACTCCCTGCGGATGGAACCTGGATAGGCGATAAACCTGGACTAGAGGCTTAAGTGTTTAGGTAGGTCGTGATCTACACCCACGTCGGATTTCGCTTGAAGTCTGCCGAGCACATTTCGTGTGCAGACGCTAAGTGGTGCAAACATGTATGAAGAAGTACACCCCTGCAGGGTTATCATGATCTATTCGAATAGCCTCGTCCGCGGTAAAGGACTACTTGGTTGCCTATACAGTTCATAGACAAGTAAATGGAAACTGCTAAAAGCCTCAAGATAAGCGTGAGTGCCGAGGATGGGTCTTCCGTAGGAAGACGGAGGTGGATCCTCGGTAGTGTATTGAATTGGTGAGTAGTGGACTCGTGTGCGCAAAACCATTTCAAGTTGGAGTCTCGTAGGTTAGCCTAGCCAAGAGTCAAAGCTGGCTTGCTGCAACAACTCCACCAACCCTTCTTGATGATATGCATGTATGTAGGATCTGATGTAAGTCTTGCTGAGTACCTTTGTACTCATGTTGCTATAATTTACATTTTTACAGAAGACGCTGCAACCCCTTCTGATGGGTTCTACGTAGACGTTGACATCAACGAGTAGGCTAAAGGCCAGGTGGTGATCCTGAGCTTGTGAAGGACCACGTAGTATAGCTAGGCTTTCCAAGCCTCTTTTATTTTACTAGTTGTCTGTACTCAGACAAGTTACTTCCGCTGCTGGTTTGTATGACTGTATGACTTGAATGCTGGGTCGTGAGACCCGTACCTTTGTGTATGTTATGTATGGCTCTCTGAGCCTTAAATAAAGTACTTGTGTCATAGAGTCATGTTGTGATGCCTTGTTGTATTTGCACATATCGAGCATATTGTGTGTATGATTGAAATGCTTGGTATGTGTGGGATCTGACTATCTAGTTGTTTATCTTTAGTAGCCTCTCTTACCGGGAAATGTCTCCTAGTGTTACCGCTGAGCCATGGTAGCTTGCTACTGCTCTGGAACACTTAGGCTGGCCGGCATGTGTCCTTCTTCGTTCCGGTGTCTGTCCCTTCGGGGAAATGTCACGCATTGAGTACCGGAGTCCTGTTAGCCCGCTACAGCCCGGTTTACCGGAGTCCTGCTAGCCCAGTGCTATAGCCCGGACCCACTTGCTGATCACCGACACGTTCGAAGCTGGGTCATGGATGCCTGTCCCTGTAAGTCTGTGCCACTTTGGGTTTACGACTAGTCATGTCAGCCCGGGCTCCTTATCATATGGATGCTAGCGACACTATCATATACGTGAGCCAAAAGGCGCAAACGGTCCCGGGCAAAGGTATGGCGACACCCGTGGGGATACCGTGCGTGAGGCCGCAAAGTGATATGAGATGTTACCGGCTAGATCGATGTGACATCGAGTCGGGGTCCTGACATGGGATGTCAGAAGCCCAGCTATGACTAGCTATTGCAATGCAGTGAGAAAGTTAGAAAAGAAGTTTGAAGGGCTAGAGCTTCACCACATTCCCCGACCAAAGAATCAGGCAGCAGATGACCTGTCAAAGATAGGTTCTAAGCGAGAGCCCATTCCCAGCAATGTGTTTTTGGAGCATCTTCACACACCATCAGTCTAGGAGGATCCCTTCACAGAAGAGCCCCCACAGCCTAAAAGTTCTACTGATCCGACTGAAGTCGAAGTCCCGGCCGTGGTCGACTTAGTCATGGAGGTTTTGGTCGTCATCCCTGACTGGACAGTGTCGTATATAGCATATATCCTAAGGAAAGAACTTCCAGAAGACGAAGATGAAGCGCGACAGATTGTCCATCAATCTAAAGCCTTCACTATGATTAGTGGTCGATTGTACAGGGAAAGTGTGACTGGAGTTGCCCAGCGATGCATTACCCCAGAGGAAGGTCGAATGATTCTCAATGATATCCACTCGGGGACCTGTGGTCACCATGCGTCCTCACGGACAATCGTTGCCAAAGCATACCGAGCAGGTTTTTACTGGCCACGAGCAAACGAAATGGCAAAGGAAATAGTCGACAAGTGTGAGGGTTTCCAGTTCTACTCCAACATGTCTCACAAGCCCGCTTCAGCCTTGAAGACCATTCCACTCATCTGGCCATTTGCCGTTTGGGGGTTGGATATGCTTGGACCCTTGAGGACTGGCAGAAGTGGTTTCACTCACCTACTTGTTGCAGTCGACAAGTTCACTAAATGTATTGAAGCCAAGGCCATCAAGAACCTCAATTCAGGAACTGCCTATAGCTTCGTCAGGAGGTTAACATTCAGATTTGGAGTCCCACACAACATCATCACAGACAATGGTTCAAACTTTGATTCAGATGAGTTCAGAGCTTTCTGTGCTTCACAAGGCACTCGGGTCGACTATGCTTCAGTCGCTCACCCACAGTTGAAGTGACAAGCAGAAAGAGCAAATGGTTTGATCCTCCAAGGGTTGAAGCCCAGATTGATGCGAGGCCTCAAGCATGCAACTGGCGCCTGGGTAGATGAGTTACCATCAGTACTATGGGGTCTGAGAACAACACCAAATCGGTCTACTGGCAGGACTCCCTTCTTCATGGTATATGGAGCTGAAGCCGTACTGCCGACCGATTTGCTTCACAACGCCCCACGAGTAGAGGTTTTCTCAGAGGCAAAAGTAGAACAAGCCTGGCAAGATGCTATTGACCTTCTAGAAGAGGAAAGAGAGATGGCCCTAATCAGGTCGACCATCTATCAACAAGACCTTCGTTTTTTCCACGCTAGAAACGTCAGGGGTCGAGCATTTCAGGAAGGGGGCCTGGTTCTCCGAGTCGATCAGCAACAACCACACAAGCTTGCTCCCGCTTGGGAGGGCCCTTTCATCATCACCAAAGTGCTTCACAATGGAGCATACCACCTGTACGATGTGGAGCACAAGAAGGACGAGCCACACGCTTGGAATGCGGAGCTTGTCCACCATTTTAATACTTGAACAGTCAGACTTTTGAGATGTAATAAGAAGTACCTTGCAGTTTGTTTATCAAAGACATGGTTTTACAGTCTCCTAAATGATTGTTATTACTTATACATGAGTACAAAATCCCCTAGTGGGTGGCTTAGCCGCGAATCCGATCCTACCGAGTGGAGAGCATTCCTCCCACTCGGGGGCTTAGCTGCAGTCTAGTACTCGCCTAAGTTTAAAAAAATCCTACCGAGTGGAGAGCATGCCTCCCACTCGAGTGCTTAGCTGCAGTCCACTACTCGCCTAAGTTTAAAAATCCTACCGAGTGGAGAGAATTCCTCCCACTCGGGGGCTTAGCTACAGTCCAGTACTCGCCTAAGTTTAAAAAATCCTACCGAGTGGAGAGCATGCCTCCCACTCGGGGGCTTTGCTGCAGTCCAACACTCGCCTAAGTTTCAAAAAATCCTACCGAGTGGAGAGCATGCCTCCCACTCGGGGGCTTAGCTACAGTCCAGTACTCGCCTAAGTTTAAAAAATCCTACCGTGTGGAGAGCATGCCTCCCACTCGGGGGCTTAGCTGTAGTACAGTACTCGCCTAAGTTTCAAAAAATCCTACTGAGTGGAGAGCATTCCTCCCACTCGGGGGCTTAGCTCTAGTCCAGTACTCTCCTAAGTTTCAAAAAATCCTACCGAGGGGAGAGCATTCCTCCCACTCGGGGGCTTAGCTGCAGTCCAGTACTCGCCTCAGTTTAAAAAAACTACCGAGTGGAGAGAAATCCTCCCACTCGGGAGCTTAGATGCAGTCTTGTACTCGCCTAAGTTTCAAACATGCTCTATCCTTATCCGCAAGGACGATGAGGTGCAAGTCGACCACGACCTTATCCTCGGAGCTGCAACACAAATAAAACATCCGCTCCATCCTTATCCGCAAGGACGATGAGGTGCAGGTCGACCACGACCTTATCCTCGGAGCTGCAACACAAATACAACGTCCGCTCCATCCTTATCCGCAAGGAAGATGAGGTGCATGTCGACCATGACCTTATCCTTGGAGCTGCGACACAAATACAACATCCGCCCCATCCTTACCTGCAACGACGACGACGAGCAGGTCATGGACGGCACCGAATGCCCTTGTCTATGACCCACTCGACTGAGCTGCACCACAAAGTCAGTAGCAATTCAGACTGAAGAATCAGATTCCGCTTAGAGCCAAGAGAATAAAAACAACCAAGTTCAGGTAAAACCTACGAGGTTCCAGACCACAGTTCAAAGTACTCGGGCACCTGGCCTGAAATAGTTTAACGGTTACAAAACCACTCGGCATACCGAGGAAAATTTAATCGGGTTATAAAAGTTTGTTCACTCCACAGGAGGAGGACTGGGAGGCTCAATGAACTCATCCAGGTTGATTCCATCTGCAATTCGAGTGGCGGCGGCAATAAAGGTCTCCATGAAAGATTGGAAGTCGTGTTTCCTGGTGTTGGCAACCTTGATCGCTGCTAGCTTTTCCTCCTTGGCCTCCTTGCAATTGACTCGAACTAGTGACAGAGCTACGTCAGCAACGCATTGAGCAGACGACTTCTTCCATTCCTGCACTCGACCAGGGATCTCGTTCAGTCGAGTCATCAAAGACTCGAGGTCATTTTGGAGCATCTCCTTCGGCCAGAGCGCCGTGTTGATTCATGACACCGCAACTTTCAGGCGGGCGAGGTAGTCTGTGACGCCGGCAAGGCAAGATTCCAGTCGGAGGACGTTCATAGCAGCTTCATCATTGACAGGGGAATTGATGGGGTCCAAGCTCGTCTCGATTCGCCCAGTTTCTTCCTCAAAGTTTTGGCAGAATTCTGTAACCACAAAGAGCTAATGAGTCGACCAACTTATGGTGACTCGACAAACAACAAAACAGTCGGACAAGGAAAAATACCTTCAAGAATAAGGAATAACTTCTTGGTGAGGGCTCCCAGATAGGCCTCCAGGTCATTTCTCTTACGAGAAATGCCTTCAATCTTCTCATTCAAAGCTACTTTGTCTTTCTTTAGGCGGGTCACTTCTCTGTTGGCCTCAGTAAGAGCAGTCTTTAGCTTGGCGTTATCTTCCTCTAGCGCCTCGACTGAAGCCAGCTTCTTGTCGGCGAGTGCAGTTTTCTCCCGAGCCTCCTTCTGTGCTGCTGCAAGATCAAGGTCCTTTTGTGCCAGAGCTTGCCTCATTTTCTATGAAGAATATACACTCGGGTCAGAAAGAAGAACGAAGAGATAACTTGCGAGATGGTCAAGATAGACATTCGATAGGTTGTTACCTCCCGTACCAGCTACTTCGTCTTTGGTCTTTTGCAAGTTCTGATTGGCCAGCTCCAAGTCAAGTTTGAGCTGTCTCTGCTTCTCCTCGAATTCGGCAAATTTGGAGATAGCTCATAGGATTTCTGAAATCAGCAAAAAGACACATCAGTGGACAGAATCAAAAATGGTTCATTTCCGAGTGAAAAGAACTCTAAGACAACTGCCGAATCAAACATTCAATAGTAGTCTCGGGGACTACACCCAGTGGGTGCACTTAGCGTGCCCCCACTGGTCCATATTCCACTTGACATGGTCCGCCCACACCGAGTGGAAAGAAAGAAAAAACAGTTATTCTCAGACCCCAACCGTCTATCCGCAGTCGACCGCGGTCTCGGGGACTACACCCAGTGGGTGCACTAAGCGTGCCCCCACCGGTCCAGATTCCACTCGACATGGTCTGCCCAGACCGAGTGGAAGAACTAAAGGACAAGATATATTTATCAAGGCCCCCGCCGAATCACACATTCGACGACGCCCTCGGGGACTACACCTAGTGGGTGCACTCTGCGTGCCCCCACTAGTCCAAAACTACAGTCAACATAACCTAGTCGACTCAACTGGAAGAACTACTCAGCATAAGTCGAAACACCCAGTGGGTGTATAGATGCGAAGAACAGATCAAAAAATGGAAGCGCAATGAAAAGTTTTCGGGTAGCATATCCTAACAGAACAAGCGTCAAGACAAGAGTTTAGTCGGAAACCAATTTACCTGTACATTGGCTCAGAGGGCAGCTTGGCTGTTCTCGGGCACCGTCTTCACTCTCTCCATCATCAAACCTTCTTGATGTATGGCTTCTGCAGTGGCGCTTGCTTGGTCCTCCGGAACATAATGGGTAGTGAAGAACGGAGATGGCGGTTCAGTCGCAATAGCCTGAGAATCCGAGGTGTGATGTTGGACAGACGAAGCAGGAGCTGGCACAGTCGTTGATGAAGGGCGTACACTCGACACTGGAATGGCAAAGGTAACAGAATCGCGGTTCACGTCTTCAGACTGTTGAATCATGGGCTCCGTCACTGGCACCGATTGAGACGTTTGGCCAGCGGATGCCTTCTTGCTCGAAGCTCTGCCCCTCCTTCCCATGGCCCTTTGCGGCACATATTCATCATCATCTGGAAGTTCAATGACATTGGGTGGAGCTGCAAAGAAATCGATTACAGAAGTTCAGTCGACCATCAAAGTGGCTGAAAAAGAAGAGTCAAAGTGATAAAAGTTATACCCACGTGAGAAGTGACTGCGTCCTCCATCTCCTCATCATTATCATCTCGGTAAATAGATGTTCCAGGCAGCACTGCAAATTTCAGAATTCACTCGGTCAAGACAAGAAAATGAGTCGACCAAAGTTTGTGTCATGCAAGAACTAAGAGGTCGAGCTCAGTAGTTACCCAGAAGCGATGGGGACAGCCACTTTAATCTTGGGTAGGGCCTTCCGAGGCTTTGATGTCATGACTTTGGGCTGCTTAGGAGCTTTCTTTGTCGGCACAGGAGATGATGTCCGAGTGCGCTTGGAGGCTTGTGCAGTTGATGGAGTCGTTTTGCCGTGGACGCTGGCTGGATCCTGCCTTTGCTTGGAGCGCCTTTTTGTGTGAGGAGGGGAGTCGACTTCCTCACCGCTGCTCAAGTCTTCTCTCTCCTCGTCTGCCCTTCCATCAGAATGCCACTCGCCGCTGTCGCCTCCAATTGCCTCCCCGTCATCCTCCTGCTCTCCGTTGGGCTTCGAGTACATATTAGTGTAGATTTGCAAGACACGGAGTCGAGTGGATACCAATCAATTTCAAGAGCAAACACATATCAGAACAAGATGCACTCAGAAGGAAAGAATAAGACCTTGTCAGGTTCGGTGGTGTGGTTGAGTGGAGCAACCCTCCTCGACCCCCTGGGGTTTTCCTTGTTGTTGGTGATACCTTGCAGCCACAGCGCCACCGCCTCCTCTTCGACATCCTCCGGATGGATCCGAGTGTTGTCTTCAACACCCGAGTACATTCACATTGGATGGCCACGGGCTTGGAGTGGCTGGATGCATCGACTAAGAAATGCTTCTAACAGGTCCATGCCAGTCACACCGTCACGGACAAGCTGGACGACTCGCTCAACCAACATATTAACCTCCACTTTCTTAGCTAGAGTCACTCTCAAGGGAGAAGGCTTTTCGACTCGATCTGTGGAAAACGGGGGAAGACCAGTCGACTGACCAGGGGTCGGTTGATCCTTATAGTAGAACCAAGTCGACTGCCACCCCCTGACCGACTCGGGAAGAATCATAGCTGGGAAAGTACTTTTGTTCCTCATCTGGATCCCTAAACCCCCACACATATGGATCACGTGTGTCCTCTCATCACTCGGATTGGCTTTCTTAACCGACTGAGAATGACAAGTAAAAATGTGCTTGAAGAGGCCCAGTGTGGTCGACAACCCAGAAAGTTTTCGCACATGGACACGTACGTGGCAAGGTATGTGATGGTGTTGGGAGAAAAATGATGAAGTTGGGATCCAAAGAAATTCAGAAAACCCCGAAAGAAAGGATGGGGGCAAAGAAAAACCGTGGTCGACGTGGGTCGCAAGAAGGACGCACTCACCCTCTCACTACTAGAAAAAGGGCTGCTAGTGGCACACCTGTTTTCGCTACTAATGGCGCACTACAGGTGCGCCACTAGCACCACGCCATTAGATTTTTTACTAATGGCGCACCACCGGTGCGCCATTAGTATAGCCCGCGGTGTGCCATTAGTATCTGGTATACTAATGGCGCACTACGCAGGAGTGCGCCATTAGTAGTAATTTTTTTCAAAAAAAATCAATTTTTTTTAATTTTTTCTTAATCTCGGGTCACTATGCTTAATCTCAGGTCAAATCGCACTCTATGGTCAAACTTCCCAGAAGGTCACCCATCCTCACACTACTCCAACCCGAGCATGCTTAACTTCATAGTTCTATCCAACCCCAGCACCACCTCAGTTCACAGGCACTTGTTGATATATCTATCATATCAATCCTATTAAACCTTGCTGATGTCTAGGACTTAGTTCATGAGTATGATGAAATTTTGAAAAAATATTTCAAACTTCCCGGTCATATTACGTATCATATTTTGAAAAATAATTCAATTTTTTTTTCGAAACCAATTCTTTTTTCTGTTACTAGTGGCGCACCAAGCATACGGTGCGCCACTAGTAAGTTTGAAATTTTTTGAATTTTTTTGCCTCCGGATCTTAAAAGCCCCATAACTTTTTTTCTGTTAGGTTTTTAGGGATTTTGAAAATGTTTAACGGGGTTTACCCCGTTAAATTTGGATGTAACTTTTCGAGTAGATGATTTTTCATATAGAAAACTTTTTAATCCGAGTTCGTATGCAAAAGTTATGCCCATTTTACAAATTCCAAAGAGATTTTGCAAATAAAGTCAAAATTCATATTTGTAAATTTTCCCAACAACTAGACCACATATCACATACGAAACTTATTTTCTTTTATTTTTTTGACATTTCCATCAATTTCTTTTATTTTTTTTAAACTGAAAAGGCGGTCCACAGGGGGGGGGGGTGCATTCGGTGGAAGTTTTGGGCCAAGTTAGTAATGGCGCACCACAACTAGTAATGGCGCACCACACCCACGGTGCGCCATTACTAGTTTAAAAAAAACAAATTCTGAATTTTTTTTGAAAAAAACTTAGTAATGGCGCACCAGTTGACAGTGCGCCATTACTAGTTTTAACTAGTAATGGCGCACTGTCCACTGGTGCGCCATTACTAGTTTTGAAAAAAAATTGAAAAAAATTTACTAGTGGCGCACCGTGGATATGGTGCGCCATTACTAGTTTAACTAGTAATGGCGCACTATCCACTGGTGTGCCATTAGTAGTTTTGAAAAAAAATGAAAAACAATTTGTTACTAATGGCGCACCGTGGATGTGGTGCACCATTAGTATTTGGACACTAATGGCGCACCTACACATGGTGCGCCATTAGTATATACTAATGGCGCACCACATGTCTAGTGCGCCATTAGTGGCCATATCATCTATAGCCCTTTTTATAGTAGTGTCTTGCGGTCGCGGCTCGGTCTCGTCCCCCAGAAGCCGCCAAGACTCGTGGGCAATCAACCCCCCGTCGACCAGATCCTCCATGTCTTCTTTCAAGATCGTCGACCGGATCCAGTCGCCTTGGATCCAGCCGGGCGGCAGAGCAGATCTCGACGATGATCCGCCCCAACTCGTCTTCTGACCCTTCGCCTTCGCCGTCGCCTTCTTCGCACGCTCTAGAGCGGCGGTCTTGTCCTTCCCCATTGCGGTGGAACGAGCTCGAGCTGGGCAGCGGCGCCGAGAGCAGAGGCAAATGTAATGAGGAGCGGAGGAAGAAGGGGGAGAATGGGGCGCACAGTGCGAGAGCATCGGCCCCGACGCCTTGTATGGCCTCATTTCCCGAGTGGCTGACCGGTGGACCCAGACGATCATATCAAATCCCGCAACAGGAGCGCGTGTGGTATGTGGAGAAAAAGGTGGCACGGGAATCAAGGTGCCCCTACCTAATCTGCTCCGATTACTATGTCCCTCTCCGCCTCGCGCACTTCCCCAAATTTTGAATCCCGCGAGATCTGGAAACAGTAGAGCAGTCAATCATACCGAAATTTTTGTACAACACCAGCAGTCGAAGCCTATCAGCAGAAATTCACTCGACAACCTCTAAATGGCTCAAGGCGACTGAAAAGTGAAACCGAAGCTGTTGCATGGTTCACCAACCCAGTAAAATGCTTCCGCGGCATAAAGATTGGGTCGGAACCATCTTCAACTCCATTTTCCACTCGAATCCAGAACCATTCGGGGGCTAATGATGATGTCGTGTACCTAGGGGAGGGCAATAGACCTGATCTAAGCACCCCTCCCAAGGACACTGCCCTACATTCAAAGACAATCAAAGGATAGCAAGTGCAAACCGACTGGAATCACCAGAGTGCATGCCCACTCGACCAACATATCCACTCGGATATCCCAATTCCATTCGTCCAGCATACCATCACTCGACTGTACAAGAAACCACTCGGAGTATAGAAGGCCTAAAGTCATCCCGGGCAGCAACGGTCAGGCATTCACTCTATAGTATTAATGATCAATTATATGACTTAATTGCTGGCGTTACCAGTAACGCCATGTCTTAACGTACATTGAACTCTATGTAACATGGGATGGCGGGGGTCCTGGCACACTCTATATAAGCCGCCCCCTCCTCTGGCACAAGGGTTCACACCCCCTGTAACTTCACGCATAATCCAATCGACCAAGCCTCCGGGCACCGAGACGTAGGGCTGTTACTTCCACCGTGAAGGGCCTAAACTCGTACATCTTGCGTACACAATCTCATCGTAGGTAGGATCTTGACTCTACATACCTACTGCCCTACTTTACTGTCACACTTAGAACCACGACAGGTGCCAGTGGGCGTAGCATACCAGTTTCCCCTTTGGTGCCAAGGGGGAAAGCGCTGGCGCGGAGTCCCGGGGAATCAGGCAAAGGTTTCCATATTGGTGCAACAAGACCAAGACCGCCAGGACGACAGGACGGAGGTCATCGCAGAGCCCGCTACAACGTCACCACTAGAGTCTTTGAAGGCGAAGACTACTTTTGTCAAGATAGCTTGTACTAGTTGTCTTCCTTTGAATTTGGCCGTTGTGGGATCCCTTCCCGCCTACATTTGGGAAGAGGACCAAGGCCACTATAAATAGGACTTAGCCACCACCGTAGTGAGGCATTTAGAGGAGAGATCAGACCCATTCCAGCCTGACCACCTCTCTGGATCATTGAGCTCAAGAACACCTCACCTCCTGAGGCCGTTCATCCACTGTACTAGTTCATCCTCAGCCCCTCGAGGCAATCCACCACAAAGCTGGAGTAGGGTATTACACCGCAAGGTGGCCCGAACCAGGATAAACTGTTGTGTCTCTTGTCCCTTGGGTTCGTCGAGCTAGGTTGTGGAATCATTGGGCCGACAGGTTGGGAAGAAGGAGTTCTTCGTACACACCCCAGTGTTCGAACATCTCAAGGGTCCCCAGAGCCCTGAATCCGACATTTGGCGCGCCAGGTAGGGGTGCGTCAAAGCTTCGCCTCTCCGTCTTCTCCGCCCGCTTTGCTCCCCCGTTCCACTCTCATGGCGAGCACCGCTCCTTCGTCCGGGCTGACGGGCGCGCGCGGAGGCGCTGTGGGGCTCTGGGCCTTCACCCCCACCTTGCGGTAGGTGCGGTGGTCGCACAAGTTCAATCCAGAGATGCCACCTCGCTTTCCTCCGGGCGTATGAGGAGGCTGTCTGGGTGGAAGGCGGTGACGACAAGGTCATGGCTAATTGGTTCCCCATGGCCCTCACGGGCGTACCGTGCGCCTGGCTTCTCATTCTGCCGGAGTCTTCTGTGGCCTCCTGGGAAGAGTTGTGTGGCCTCTTCGTCGCGCACTTCGCGGCACCAGCACCCCACGCCGTCACAGCCTTCCTCGGCGGCTCCCAGGTGCTGTCATCGGACCGCCATATCAAGCAGTTCTTTCATCAAGCAGGTGCTGCCTGTGAGCGACAGGGGACTCCTCCGGTATGGGCGGCACCCGAGGCCGACCTCACCTTCGACTCAAGAGACCATCCTATGACCACCGCGGGCGCAGGTGCGCTCCCGATGCTCTGCACCCCCACCATCTGTAACGTGGCGGTAACCAAGACCCTCATCGATGGCGGGGCCGGACGCAATGTGCTCTTCGCGGAAGCTTTTGGCTTGCTCCACGTGTCGGCCGTCCGGCTCCGCCCCAGCAAGCCGTTCTCCGGGGTCGTCGACGGCTCCACCAGCCCCCTGGGGCAGATCCGCCTCCCGTCACCTTCGTTACCCACGACAACTACCGCACCAGCTCATCGACTTGGACATCGCCCGTATCGGCCTCCCATACAACGCCATCCTCGGGTACCCGGCCTTAGCCAAGTTTATGGCAGCAACTCACCCCTCCTACAACCTCATGAAGATGTCGGGGAGCAGCGGCATCCTCACCATGGTCGGGGACACCAAGGCGGTGTTGACGGCTCTCAAGCTCGCCTTTAGGGCCGCGGCTGCCACGCGGCCGGAAGCGGGAGAGGTCCCTGAGGCCCCGGGGGCTGCACCAGCAAAGAAAAAGCAGTTGTTCTCTAAGAACCGGGCCGACACGAAGCAGGTGCCGGTCGACCAAGATGGGGCATCAGGAGCCACCTTCACCATAGGCGGCAACCTCGCCCCAGACCAAGAAAAGGCGTTGGTAGATTTCTTGCGCGCGAACAAGGAGGTGTTCGCATGGGAGCCCAAGGACCTGGCTAGAGTCCCAAGGGGGTGATCGAGCATCACCTCAATATGCGCCCCAATGTACGCCCGGTGAAGCAGAAGGCATGGCGACAGTCCATAGGGAAGCAGTCATTCATCGTCCAAGAAACCCGCAAGCTGCAAGATGTTGGTATCATTTGGGAGGTCCGATACCCAGAATGGCTGGCGAACCCGGTCGCGGTTCCTAAGAAAGGCGGGAAGGAACACATGTGTGTCGACTTCACCAACCTCAACAAGGCATGCCCTCAAGACCCCTTTCCGCTTCCATGCATCGAACAGATCGTAGACTCCACTATCGAATGCGACCTACTGTGCTTCCTAGACGCATTCTCAGGGTATCACCAAATCAAGATGATTGTGGAGGATGTCGAGAAGACGGCCTTCCTGACCCCGTGCGGGGTGTACTGCTACACCTGCATGCCCTTTGGGATGCGTAACACCGGGGCAACCTCCCAACAGCTCATGCATATCGCCCTGGGCCAGTAGCTCGGGAGAAACGCTAAGGCCTACATCAACGACATAGTGGTGAAATATTAGGAGGCAAGGACCCTCATTGAGGACCTAGAAGAGACATTCCCCAGCCCGCGCAAGGTGGACTTGCGGCTCAACCCATAGAAATGCGTGTTCGGCGTCCCCTTCGGCAAGTTGTTGGGCTTTCTGGTGTCACATAGGGGGGTCGAGGCAAACCCGGAGAAGGTCAAGGCGATAGAAAGGATGAGCCCGCCACAGACCCTTAAGGAAATGCAGAAGCTGGCGGGCTGTGTGACCGCGCCAGGGTGCTTCATCTCCAAGCTGGGGGAGCGCGCCCTCCTATTCTTTAAGTTGATGAAGAAGAAGGGGTCATTTGAGTGGACTCCGGAGGCCGATGCCGCATTCCAAGATCTCAAGAGATACCTCACCAGCCCGCCGGTGATGGTGGCGCCGCGC
The DNA here is from genome assembly GCF_002162155.2 of Triticum dicoccoides. NCBI lineage: Eukaryota > Viridiplantae > Streptophyta > Magnoliopsida > Poales > Poaceae > Triticum > Triticum dicoccoides. The sequence goes on from NC_041380.1 coordinate 261,974,992, forward strand.
CCACTTGAGCCCCTTGTGCTCTACCTAGCCGCCACGCCTCACTCAGCCAGCGTGGCGCTGATGGCCGTTGGGAAGGATGTAGCGCCCAAGATGCGATTCTATCCCAATCACATGATGAATTCATGACTGGGGCACAAACCGCATTTCGAGCACATAGCAAGGTGGATATCATTACAACATACCATGTACTGAATATATGAGAATACAAGATAAAGGCTTACACTCGCCATAAGTTAAAGATTCATACAACAAAATATCAATACATAGAAACCATCATACAGAAGAGCAGGATCCGACTATAGACGAAATCAAATGAAAAAGAAGAACGACATCCACTCTTCTAATCCCAGGTTCCCTGACCCGGAACCTACCCTTGATTGAAGAAGAAGAAGAAGAAGAAGAAGAAGAACTCCAAAACAAGCAAGCATCGCACTCGCGTCAGACCATCGCATTACCTGTACCTGCAACTGTTGTTGCAGTAATATGTGAGCCATGAGGACTCAGCAATCCCACTACCATGGGTATCAAGACTAGCAAATCTTAATGGGTATGGAAAGGATAAGTGGTGACGTTGCAGCAAGCAGCTAAGCAATGTATGGTGGCTAACTTACGAGTACAAGAATAAGATGAGAAACTACGCAATGGTCGCAAACTAGTAATGATCAATAAGTGATCCTGAACTACTTACGTTCAGACATAACCCAACCGTGTTCTCTTCTCGAACGTACCCGAAAAGAGACAGTCATGGTTACGCACGCGGTTGGTGTATTTTAATTGAGTTTACTTCAAGTCCTCTACAACCGGATATTAACAAATTCACATCTTCCACATAACCGTGGGCACGGCTCTCGAAAGTTTAAACCCTGTAGGGGTGTCCCAACTTAGCCCATGACAAGCTCACGATCCGCGAAGACAATCCTCCATTGCAGGACCCTCCGATCAGACTCAGAATCTCGGTGCACAAGACATTTCGATAATGGTAAAACAAGTCCAGCAAGACCTCTCGATGCACCGACCTAGCCTGATAGGAGTTGCGTGATCTCTTTATCAGGGTACACCGGATGGGACATCCTATGAGTAAAACCAGCCCTCGAGTTTCTCGGAGGTGGCCCCGCAGTCTACCCGTTTGGGACCAACACCATCAGCACTAGCCCCCCTGCTATGTAGAAAATCTTCGGGTTCATGACGCCCTATGCCAATTAATTATTTAGTTCAAGTATTATTATGGCAAATGTTAAAACCAATGTTGGGATTTGTTGGAAGAGTTTTATTCAAAGCAAACTGTCAAGAGGGCCCCATACCCCTCACCGTGTTAGGGACACAAAATCAAGGAACATAACACCGGTATGACGGAAACTAGGGCAGCAAGAGTGGAACAAAACACCAGGCATAAGGCCGAGCCTTCCACCCTTTACCAAGTATATATGTGCATTAATTAAATAAGATATATTGTGATATCCCATGAAATCCATGATATCCATGTCCCAACATGGAACAACCTGCAACTGCACCTGCAACTAGCAACGCTATAAGAGGGGCTGAGCAAAGCGGTAACATAGCCAAACAACGGTTTGCTAGGATGGTGGAAAAGGTTAGAGGCTATCATGGCACTTTGGGAGGCTTGATAAACAAGTGATAGGTAGCGCGACATAGCAATAGCATCGAGACAAGTAGCAAGCAAAGATAGTAGTGAGATCCAAGGTGACGGTCATCTTGCCTGAAATCCCGCTAGGAAGAAGAACAAGTCCATGAAGCAGATGAACCAATGTAGTCGAACGGGTCCTCACAATCACAACGTTTCCGGAACTACCAAGGAGAAGCGCAACCGGAAAGAAGCAAGCGACATGGTAAACAACCAAGCATAATCATGGCATGATGCACAATCAAGTATGATGCATGTCCTGTTTAAAGATTCATTGCATGGCAAAGTGCATAAACAATACTACAAGTTAAGTGGAGCTCAATATGCAACGAGTTGCATATTGACGAAACACCACATTAAATTATTTAGTTCACTCTCATTTAAGATACTCATCAATATTAAATGTTGGTTAACATGGCAAGAGGTGAAGCATATGAAAACTACATATTTAAGCAAGTTTAAATGAGGCCGGAAATAACAAACAACAATTCCAAAAAATCCTCATGTGCATATTTCGAATTTGGTACTGTTCTGCCTAAAACCATATTTTAATGTTGTTAAACAGCAAAGTAAAGTGCGCCATGTTAATGTAGACATTTTTCCACCCCATTTACATATAAAGTTTATTTAAAATGGAGCTACAGTTATTTAGTTATGAAATAAATCATATTAGCATGTCATAATGCAAAATAAATGCAAACATCAATTTAACCATTTTAACATGGATGAAAGTTGCATATTATGAAAGTACATGAAAAACTAAGCATTTTACATATATAAAACATTTTAATCCGATGCACGGTTTGTGAGATATCATATGCATGAACATAAGGGGCCAATCTATAAACATGCAGTTTTCTGGATAATAGACAAAATCGCAGACGGTAAAAAAACAAGAACTGGGCCGAAACTGGCTAACAGGCTGCACTAGACAGTGGGTGGCTCACCATGGGCTCTTGGCCCAGTCGGTGTAGGAGGCCCAAGAGGGCGCGAGGTGCAGGCAGGCTGAGGAGTGTGCGTTGGGCCTTATGCAAGAAGGCCCAGGCGTGGGCTACATGGATCTCGTCCACGCTGGCGCTGGGACAAGTCAACCAGGGCGTGGCGCTAACCTCCTCGTTCGAAGCAAAGGAAGCGAGCGGCACGGACTTGGCGAAGGCGCGGCATCAGGGACGGCGGCTTCAGGTGAGGTAGGAGGCCTGCTGGTTCTTCCGACGAGCGACGCGGGGACGAGGACAAACGGCGGCCACGGCGGTCTCCTATACAAACAGAGAGAGAGAGAGCTCAGAGAGAGTATCCATAAGATATCGAACGGAGAGAGAAGGAAGAGGAGGAATGGGGCATCCCAGACCTGCTGCTGGTACAGTAGCTCGCCGACGAGGGCTCGAGGCGAGACAGCGTTGGTCAAAGGTAGAGGCACCAATGGGAGCTGCGGCTTGCTCCTGATCAGAGAGAGAAAAACAGAATGATGAGTGAGGGTAAAGAAAATAGGGAGAAGGAAGGAAAAGAGGGCTGCGCAGGAATGACGGTGTGACCTGGGCATCTCGTCATATCGCACGAATGGTAAGACGGAGACCGGCCAGCTCGGGAGCATCTGCGGGTGCTCGGGACGGAGGTGGGTCTCAGGGAGGAACGAGCCAATGAGGAGGCAGGGCCTCAGGTGATCATGGACGAGGGTGTGTGGAGGTGCCTATGGAGCTCAGGGATCGAGGCAGAGGAGGCCAAAGGGATTTTTGGATCGGTGGCACGAGCTGTGCTGAAAACCCCGGAGGTGGTCGGAGGCTGCTGGTGGTGGGGATGGATCTGGGAGGATCCTGATGATGATGTGGGAGAGTGGCGGCGGCAGGTGAGGGAATGGATGGATGGGATAGCTAGGGGGTTAGGGTTAGGTTGTATATATAGCACGCGGATTTTGGTTAGGGGCTAATCGGACCCTTTGATTAAAGTCGAACGGTCGAGATAAATAGGTTAGGTAGACCAAATAAGAAATCAAAGATGTTTTAGGGATCTTTGGGCATGATCCGGACCCAACGGTCATGACTGAGCGGGTTGGGTCTGGGACAAGTTTCGGACACGCACGTGAGGAGGTATGAGAGAGGTCGACAAAGACAAGCGGGCCTGACAAAAGGTCAACGAAGACGAAGCGAGAAGCGGCAACTACGAGAAAATGCAAGTTTTGAAAACAATGACGCCAACAGAGTGCCAATGCAATGCAAATGATGCGATGATGAATGCAACAAACAAATAATTAACACAGCTAACATGCAAAACATGGAAGGCATCTGGACCGTCCGTCTCGGGTTGTCACAAAGGAGCACCAGTCCAAGGGCCTGCCACATGACTCCGCGCACTTAGTCAAGGCGGCGCAGCCTCAAGGCGACACTCCTGAGGCCCTGGCGGCGCCAACAGGCTACCAATCTCCTGAGGTCCACCAGCCTCAGGAGGCATCTCAACCACGGGAGGTCTCAGACTACACCGACGATCCTGCCCTCATCGAGCACCCGGTGTACTTCGTCAGCATGGTACTTGATACGTCCATTTTGCATCATGCTTTTATATCGATATTTATTGCATTATGGACTATTATTTCACTTTATGTCACAATACTTATGGCTATTCTCTCTTATTTTACAAGGTTTACATAAAGAGGGAGAATGCCGGCAGCTGGAATTCTGGTCTGGAAAAGGAGCAAATATTGGAGACCTATTCTACACAACTCCAAAAGTCCTGAAACTCTAGGGAACGTCTTAAAAGAAATAAAGAAAAATCCACGCCAAAGATGAAGGACAGGGGGCCCACACCCTGCTCACGAAGGTGGGGGCACCCCCCTAGGGCGCGCCCCCCTATCTCGTGGCCCCCCTGGTGGCTCTCTGATGCCCATCTTCTCCTATATGAGGTCTTCCGATGAGAAAAAAACGGGAGGAACTTTTCGGGACGAGACGAACCTTGGCAGATCCAATCTAGAGCTCCGGCAGAGCTGTTCTGCCGGGGATACTTCCTTCTCGGAGGGGGAAATCATCACCATCGTCATCACCAATGCTCCTCTCATCGGGAGAGGGCAATCTCCATCAACATCTTGTAACATCCCAAGATTCTAAATTTTGGAATGTTATAATAAATAGATAGATTTGATTGATTGTTTCATTGATTGGGTGGAATTGAGTGAAATTCGAAACTTTTTGAAAGTTAAATGAGAGGGAATAAAAGGACTTTCCCAAACTTTCATTTTTCATTCGTGATCTCCGTGAATTCAAATTCTTTTCACCACGAAACCCTGGAGAGAAGATGACATGACTTCTTCCATTTATTTAAATGACAACGGTTTTTGAAAACATTTGAATTCCATTTGGAAAATATTTCCAATTCTGAAAATTTATGCAACTCAATGATTTTCACGAGAGGAGATAAAATGACTTCTTCAAATTATATGAAATATGAGTTGGGAGTTTCAAAGGATCAATTTCAAAGTTCTTTTGGAATTAATTTGGATTTATTTGAGTTTTATTCAAATTATTTTTCTCCAAAAATAAAAAATATGGAAATTAGGGTATCATGATTCCCTACAATAGAAAATTGGAGAAAAATTTATTTGAAATCATTTTGGTATTTTTAAAATGATTTTTATTGGATTTTATTAGACCAGTAGCACTCTTTGAATTATCTGATTTTGTGTGTTTTTATTTAATGCTAGAAAAATGTTCATGTCGTAGAAAATCTTTTTCTGAAAATTTTGATATATTATATGCCTATATAATATTTTTATTTATTCTGTTTTTATTATTTTATTTGTCTGGAAATGTTTTTTTTCAAAAAAAAAACCTTCCCGCCAACTGGGCCGGCCCAGCTCCCAGGCCAGGCCACGGCCCAGCCCACCTCCTCGTCGTCCCCGAGCTCGGGAGGGACTCCCGAGCCAGCACGCCATCGCGCCGTGGCCTCCATGGAAGCCGCCGCCGCCTTACCCCTCCTCCACGCAACGCCTCGCCCCCTCTATATAAGCATGCGCCGCTGCCGCCCTCTCCCTCTCGCGCCGCTGCTTCCACCGCATCTCGCCACTGCCGCCGTGCTGCATCACCGCCGCAGCCGCCCCTCGCCCCACGCCTCGCTCTCCACCCCGCCCGCGCCCCGTGCTACCAACGCCCCGCCGCTGACGCCTTCGTCGCCGGAGTTGCCGGAGCCAGCCGCCACTCCGGTCAAGTCCGAGCTGCCCGCTGTCGCCGGAGTTCAACCTCGCCGCCGCCGGTTTTCTCTCGAAAACCGCCAAACCACTTCGAACCGGTATAACCGCCGTCCGATCCGGTTTTATTTTAAGTTCGGTTTTTTTTTAAAAAAACCTAGACTAGATCTATTTTTTAAGTTTTATTAAACAGCGAACGTCCACTGCTTAGATCTTATAAACGAGCGTTCGTTATTTAGTCTTTTCGTTTTCTGTTTATTTACGCCAGGGACCTAGTTGTAGTTGTGTATTTTACAGTTTAGCCCCTGTTCTTCTAACGCTCGTAACTTTTCACTCGTTAGTCCAAATTCAACGAAACCAATGCCCACATCTTCGTTATGATTCCCTCTATCCAGTCATCCAACTCAAACATGTTTTTGAAAAGTTAAAATTTGAATTAGATCAGATTTGAATTCAAACTTCCTTTGATCATAACTTGAGTTTTGTAGCTCTGTTTGAGTTGATTTTTTTTGCAAATCGAAGCTCTTGACCTAAACTTTCTAATAAGGCCAAATTCATATAATTTTGGTACTGATAGAAATTGTTTTATGTTGCAAGAGTTATTTGCTTGGTTTTGATGTTTTCCGAATCGTCTTCTTCGTTCTTCCCGATCTTTTGAGTGATTGCTTATGTGTGGTTACTATTGCTTGCTTATGATAGATTGACCGGAGTGTGACGAGTAGATCTATCAAGAGTTTTGAGTGCGAATCATCTTCATCAACATTGCAGGCAAGTTCACACTTTGATCATACCTTTTTCATACCTAGTTTTTATTGCATTAGATCAAACCTCCAACATTGCATGATTAGGATCTAATTAAATTGTGGGATGGGAAGTAGTTGATGAGGTAGGAACCTATTACCCTGCATTCAAACCTTGGGAGTTACTTTTACGTTATGATTACATTGCCATGCTATGCTCGTAGACGTGGATTGGGTTTTGACAGTATTCATGACAGATGTGAGATTGTTAATTAATGGTTTACTTAAGGTGGCAACTTAAACACACATCTGGGTGGATTGAGGCACCTGGTTATTCTAGGATTGCCTGTCTAGTCACCTGGGTAGACTAGGATTGCCTGTTTTTTTTATGGACTGCCACCCAGGCCCAAAGGGATCATGAGATTTTTCATACTAGAACTTCCGTGTGCAGCCACAAGCTATTATGGGCTCTAGCATAGTTGATTAAGTCGTGTGAACTCTTACAGGGTAGACTAGCAGATGTAGGGGAAAGTAGGTGTAACGGTCTATCCATCGTAAGGTGCTAGCGCTTCTGAAAGACTATGTCTCGGTCATCTGTCTTCTCAAACACCATGTAGTGCGAGAAACCAAATGGAGGCGATCGAGTCTTGTGGGGAAAAGTGCGCAAACCTCTGCAGAGTATATAAACTAATCATGATTAGCCGTGTCCCCGGTTATGGACATCTTGAGTATCTAGTACTTGGATCATCATGTGAATCTCATCATGTTACTTTAAATGAATATTGTTGGGTTTTAATGATGATGCTTAATTGGGATTGAGAATGCTGTCAACCATTCTCAATGTTTAACAACCACCATGATAGTTAAATAAAATTTATTCCTTTGTAGTAGGGAAAAATTGGCTTTTCGCAAAAACCTTATAACCGTAGAGCTTTTCCACCAGCCATATATGCATGTAGTGATAGCCATTATTCATCATTGCTCTACAGTGTGAATTTGCCAGTACATTCAATGTACTGACCCTTTGTGGCTGCAACATCTCATGTTGCAGGGTATCTTACAACAAGTAAGTGATACGTTAGGGTTACGATTTCTACACTCAACTTTGCCGTTGGTGTTGATGGGAATCCCCAACCTTGTTACTTCCGCTATTTTGGATTGAGGTAATAGTATTTACGTTACTTTTACATGTGATTTACCTCTGTTATAAATCCTCGAGTACTGTGTGTGTCAGCATACCGATCCAGGGATGACACTTAAGCACAGAGACTTGATCCATTCGGGTCGGGTCGCTACACATCTTCACCAGCACCATCTCATCTCCAAACCCTAGTTCATCTCTTGTATCCAATTCTTGTCTCAAAGTCCGGGATTGGTGCTAGTAGGTTGCTAGTAGTGTTGATTACTCCTTGTAGTTGATGCTAGTTGGTTTAATTGGTGGAAGATCATATGTTCAGATCCTATATGCATATTATTACCCCTCTGATATGAACATGAATATGCTTTGTGAGTAATTACGTTCGTTCCTGAGGACAAGGGAGAAGTCTTGCTATGAGTAGTCATGTGAATTTGGTATTCGTTTGATATTTTGATAAGATGTATGTTGTCTAGTCTCTAGTGGTGTTATGTGAACGTCGACTACATAGCACTTCACCATTATTTGGGCCTAGAGGAAGGCATTGGGAAGTAATAAGTAGATGATGGGTTGCTAGAGTGACAGAAGCTTAAACCCTAGTTTATGCTTTGCTTTGTAAGGGGCTGATTTGGATCCATATGTTTCATGCTATGGTTAGGTTTACCTTAATACTTTTGCTGTAGTTGCGGATGCTTGCAATAGAGGTTAATCATAAGTGGGATGCTTGTTCAAGTAAGAACAGTACCCAAGCATCGGTCCACCCACATATCAAATTATCAAAGTATCGAACGCGAATCATATGAACGTGATGAAAACTAGCTTGACTATATTCCCATGTGTCCTCGGGAGCGCTTTTCCTATTATATGAGTTTGTTCTGGCTTGTCCTTTGCTACAAAAGGATTGGGCCACCTTGCTGAACTTTATTTACTTTTGTTACCTGTTGCTCGTTACAATTTATCATATCACAAAACTATCTGTTACCACTTATTTCAGTACTTGCAGAGAATACCTTTGCTGAAAACCGCTTATCATTTCCTTCTACTCCTCGTTGGGTTCGACACTCTTACTTATCGAAAGGACTACGATAGATCCCCTATACTTGTGGGTCATCAAGACTCTTTTCTGGCGCTGTTGCCGGGGAGTGTAGCGCCTTTGGTAGGTGGAATTTGGTAAGGAAAAATTTATATAGTGTGCTGAAATTTATTGTCACTTGTTACTATGCAAAGTAATTCTCTGAGGGGCTTGTTCGGGGTATCTTCACCCCATCCAGTAGAGCAAAGAGTTGCTCCTCAACCTACTAAATCTATTGAAAATGAAACTCCTTTTGAATTTCCTGTGGCTATGATGGAAAAACTGCTAGCTAACCCTTTTACAGGAGATGGAACAAAGCATCCCGATGAGCACTTAATATATGTGGATGAAGTTTGTGGATTATTTAAGCTTGCAGGTATACCCGATGATGTTGGTAAGAAGAAGGTCTTCCCTTTATCTTTGAAGGGAGACGCATTGATATGGTATAGGCTATGTGATGATATGAGATTATGGGACTATAAAAGATTGAAGTTGGAATTTCATCAAAAGTATTACCCTATGCATCTTGTTCATTGTGATCGCAATTACATATATAATTTCTGGCCTCGCGAAGGAGAAAGCATCGCTCAAGCTTGGGGGAGGCTTAAATCAATTTTATATTCATGCCCCAATCATGAGCTCCCGAGAGAAATAATTATGCAAAGTTTTTATGCTCGGCTTTCTGAAAACAATCGCAACATGCTCGATACTTCTTGTGCTAGCTCTGTTATGATGAAGACTATTGAATTCAGATGGAATTTATTGGATAGAATTAAACGCAACTCTATAGATTGGGACCTCGACAAAGGTAAGGAGTCAGGTATGACACCTAAGTTTGATTGTGTTAAATCTTTCATGGATACCTATATTTTCCATAAGTTTAGCACTAAATATGGACTTGCTCTAAGATAGTAGCTTCTTTCTGTGAATCTTTTGCTACTTATGTTGATCTCCCTAAGGAGAAGTGGTTTAAATATCATCCTCCCATAGAAGTAAAAGTAGCTGCACCTATTAAAGTTTAAGAAAAGACTGTCACTTATAATGATCCTATTGTTCCTACTTCTTATATGGAGAAACCACCTTTCCCTGTTAGAATAAAGGATCATGCTAAAGCTTCAACTGTTGTTCGTAAAAGCAATATTAGAACTTATACACCTCCTGAACAAGTTAAAGTAGAACCAAATATTGCTATTGTTAAAGATCTCTTGTCTAATAATATTGATGGGCATGTTACTCAGTTCGAAGGTGAAACTGCTAGAATTGCTAAACTTGTGCTAAAGATAAACATAGACCCGTGGTAGGCGTGCCTGTTATTTCTGTTAAAATAGGGGATCATTGTTATCATGGCTTATGTGATATGGGTGCTAGTGCTAGTGTTATACCGCATACTTTATATGAAGAAATTAAGAATGAAATTGCACCTGCTGAGTTAGAAGATATTGATTTCACAATTAAACTTGCCAATAGAGATACTATTTCAGCAATGGGAATTGTCAGAGATGTTGAAGTCTTGTGTGGGAAAACTAAATATCTTGCTGATTTTATTGTTCTTGGTTCCCTACAAGATAGTTTTTGTCCCATTATATTTGGTAGACCCTTCTTAAATATTGTCAATGCTACCATAGATTGCACAAAGAATGTTGTTACTGTTGGCTTGGATGATATGGTTCATGAGTTTAATTTCTCTAAATTTAGTAAACAACATCGTGAGGAAGAATTACCTAGTAAGGATGAAATTATTGGTCTTGATTCTATTGCAGTACCTCCTAGTGATCCTTTAGAACACTATTTGCTAGACCATGAAAATGATATGTTCATGAATGAAAGAAGGGAAATAGATGAAGTATTCTTTAAACAGGAACACGTTCTGAAACACAACTTGCCTGTTGAAATCTTAGGGGATCCTCCTCCACCCAAGGGTGATCCCGTGTTCGAGCTTAAACCTTTGCCTGATAATCTTAAATATGCTTATCTTGATGAAAAGAAGATATATCCTGTTATTATTAGTGCTAAACTTTCAGAGCATGAAGAAGAAAGATTATTGAAAACTCTGAAGAAGCATCGTGCTGCTATTGGATATACTCTTGATGATCTTAAGGGCATTAGTCCCACTCTATGCCAACATAAAATAAATTTGGAAGCAGATGCCAAACCAGTTCGTGATCCTCAACAACGTCTGAATCCTAAAATGAAAGAAGTGGTAAGAAAAGAAATACTAAAGCTTCTGGAGGTAGGTATAATCTACCCCGTTGCTGATAGTGAGTGGGTAAGTCTTGTCCATTGTGTCCCTAAGAAGGGAGGTATTACTGTTGTTCCTAATGATAAAGATGAATTGATTCCCCAAAGAATTATCACAGGTTATAGGATGGTAATTGATTTCCGCAAATTAAATAAAGCTACTAAGAAAGATCATTACCCCTTACCTTTTATTGATCAAATGCTAGAAAGATTATGCAAACACACACACTAATGCTTTCTAGATGGTTATTCTGGTTTCTCTCAAATACCTGTGTCGGCTAAAGATCAATCAAAGACTACTTTTACATGCCCTTTTGGTACTTTTGCTTATAGACATATGCCTTTTGGTTTTGTAATGCACCTGCTACCTTTCAAAGATGCATGATGGCTATATTCTCTGACTTTTGTGAAAAGATTTGTGAGGTTTTCATGGACGACTTTTCTGTCTATGGTTCCTCTTTTGACGATTGCTTAAGCAATCTTGATCGAGTTTTGCAGATATGTGAAGAAACTAATCTTGTCTTGAATTGGGAAAAGTGCCACTTTATGGTTAATGAAGGTATTGTTTTGGGGCACAAAGTTTCTGAAAGAGGTATTGAAGTTCATAAAGCCAAGGTTGATGCTATTGAAAAGATGCCATGTCCCAAGGACATCAAAGGTATAAGAAGTTTCCTTAGTCATGCCGGGTTTTATAGGAGGTTCATTAAGGACTTCTCAAAAATTTCTCGGCCTCTCACTAATTTATTGCAAAAAGATATACCATTTGTCTTTGATGATGATTGTGTAGAAGCATTTGAAATACTTAAGAAAGCATTAGTCTCTGCACCTATTGTTCAGCCACCTGAATGGAATTTACCCTTTGAAATTATGTGTGATGCTAGTGATTATGCTGTAGGTGCTGTTCTAGGGCAAAGAGTCGATAAGAAATTAAATGTTATTCATTATGCTAGTAAGACTCTAGATAATGCTCAAAGAAGTTATGCTACTAATGAAAAAGAACTTTTAGCAGTTGTATTTGCTTGTGATAAGTTCAGATCTTATATTGTTAATTATAAAGTAACTATTCAAATAGATCATGCTGCTATTAAATATCTTATGGAAAAGAAAGATGCTAAACCTAGACTTATTAGATGGCTTCTCTTGCTACAAGAACTTGATTTGCATATTGTTGATAGAAAGGGAGCTGAGAACCCCGTTGTAGACAACTTGTCTAGGTTAGAAAATATTCTTGATGACCCACTACCTATTAATGATGACTTTCCTGATGAGCAATTAAATGTTATAAGTACTTCTCGTAGTACTCCATGGTATGCTGATTATGCTAATTATATTGTTGCTAAGTTTATACCACCTAGCTTCACATACCAACAAAAGAAAAAGTTATTCTATGATTTGAGACATTACTTTTGGGATGACCCACATCTTTATAAAGAAGGAGTATATGGTGTTATTAGGCGTTGTGTACCTGAGCATGAACAGGAACAGATCCTACGCAAGTGTCATTCCGAGTCTTATGGAGGACACCACGCTGGAGATAGAACTGCCCATAAGGTATTGCAATCTGGCTTTTATTGGCCTACTCTCTTCAAGGATGCCCGTAAGTTTGTCTTGTCTTGTGATGAATGTCAAAGAATTGGTAATATTAGTAGATGTCAAGAAATGCCTATGAATTATTCACTTGTTATTGAACCGTTTGATGATTGGGGCTTTGATTATATGGGACCTTTTCCTGCCTCTAATGGATACACACATATTTTAGTTGATGTTGATTACGTTACTAAGTGGGTAGAAGCTATTCCAACTAGTAGTGCTGATCATACCACTTCTATTAAAATGCTTAAAGAAGTTATTTTCCCGAGGTTTGGAGTCCCTAGTTATTTAATGACTGATGGTGGTTCACACTTTATTCATGGTGCTTTCGTAAAATGCTTGCTAAATATGATGTTAATCATAGAATTGCATCCCCTTATCACCCACAGTCTAGTGGTCAAGTAGAGTTGAGCAATAGAGAGCTCAAATTAATTTTGCAAAAGACTGTTAATAGGTCTATAAAGAATTGGTCTAAGAATCTTGATGATGCATTATGGGCTTATAGAACTGCATACAAAAATCCTATGGGTATGTCCCCGTATAAAATGGTCTATGGAAAAGCATGTCACTTACCTCTCGAACTAGAACATAAGGCATACTGGGCTATTAAAGAACTCAACTATGATTTTAAAGTTTCCGGTGAAAAGAGGTTATTTGATATTAGCTCACTTGATGAATGGAGAACCCAAGCTTATGAAAATGCCAAGTTGTTTAAAGAAAAAGTTAAAAGATGGCATGACAAAAGGATACAAAAGCGTGAGTTTAATGTAGGTGATTATGTATTGCTATACAACTCTTGTTTAAGATTTTTTGCAGGAAAACTTCTCTCTAAATGGGAAGGCCCCTACGTCATCGAGGAGGTCTATCGTTCCGGTGCCATAAAAATCAACAACTTCGAGGGCACAAATCCGAAGCTGGTAAATGGTCAAAGAATTAAACATTATATCTTAGGTAATCCCATAAATGTTGAAACCAATATTATTGAAACCATAACCCCGGAGGAATACATAAGGGACACTATCCGGAATGTTTCAGACTCCGAAAAGGAATAGGTATGTGGTACGGTAAGTAAACCGACTCCAAAACAATTTTTAAGGCAATATTTCTCTGTTTAGGAATATTTAGAAAAGTAGAAAAATAAGTAGCAATCCGAGAAGGACACGAGGGCCCCACAAGGGCGGTGGGCGCGCCCCCTACCTCGTGAGCGCCTCGTGTGCTTTCCGGACTCCGTTTTCTTGCACGATACGTATTTTGGTCGGTAAAAATTCATTATATATTCTCCCGAAGGTTTTGAGTCCCGTATCAGGTAAACCTCCTCTATTCTTGTTTCGAGCTGTTTTCTATCAGGGTTGCTCAGGCTAGGCATCATGTCGTCTCCCTCCTCCAACAATGGTGACAATGATGCTTGGCTAATGAAGATAGATTCGAAGAGGGAAGAACCCACGAGGGTCAACAAGGATGAAAGGATCAAGAAGGCCACGGAGGATCAAGCTCCAACAGCAAAAGACACCCTTCAAATTGATCATAACCTTCTTACCCCAACTGAGATTGAAGCTTTCAAGATGATTGAGTTAGCTCGGGTTCAAAACAAGTATCTCACACAAGAAAATATTTTGTTGAAGGAGCATATTGTTGCACTCAAGGGCATTATTCACAAGTTGGAGGACCTCTGATGCTCGATGTGTGATTATCCGTCACCGCCACCTTCTTCACCAACAAAGAAGGAGACATGATCACATGGGTATGGGCACCCCCCTTGGCAACTGCCAAGCTTGGGGGAGGTGCCCCGGTATCGTATCACCATCACAACTCCTATTTTTACCGTTTTCTTAGTTCGATCCTATTAGTAGTATCTTGATCTAGTAGAATAAAGTTTATGGCATGATCTAGTTTTGAGTTTTGCTTTATGATCCCTCTATGTAATCGAGTCTGTGAGTTATATATAATAAAGATTAGTGTTGAGTCAAGGGCTTGATTATTTTGCCATGATCTTGGGTGAATAAAAGAAAGAAGAAAAGAATAAAAGAAACAAAAAGTTCATATTGATCTTATTGAGAGTAATGACTTCACATAGGAAGAGTATGATGATTAAAAGTTGTTGGGAGTTGGCAGACATAGCTTTGGTCATTGTTGCAATTGATAGGAAGTAATAAGGAAAGAGAGGTTTCACATATAGATATATTATCATTGACATCTTTTATGATTGGGAGCACTCATTAAAATATGACATGCTAAAGAGTTGATGTTGGACAAGGAACACAACGTAATGAGTTATGTCTTTCTTATATCTGAGATAAAGTATGTTGTCATGGTTCCTCTAACTTGTTGAGCTTGCCTTTCCCCCTCATGCTAGCCAAATTCTCAGCACCAAGTAGAAATGCTACTTGTGCTTCCAAATATCCCTAAACCAGTTTTGCCATGAGAGTCCACCATATCTACCTATGGATTGAGTAAGATCCTTCAAGTAAGTTGTCATCGGTGCAAACCAATAAAAATTGCTCTAAATATGTATGACTGATTGGTGTGGGAGAAATAAGCTTTATACGATCTTGTGATGTGGAAGTAATAAAAGTGACGGAATGCATAATAAAGGTTCATATCACAAGGGGCAATATAAAGTGACGTTCTTTCGCATTGAGATTTTATACATCCAACCATAAAAGCGCATGGCAACCTCTGCTTCCCTCTGCGAAGGGCCTATCCTTTATTATTATCTTCTACCTTATGCAAGAGTCATGGTGATCTTCACCTTTTCTTTTTTATTTTATCCTTTGGCAAGCTCAGCATGTTGGAAAGAACATGATATATATATCTAATTGGATGTAGGGGAGCATGAACCATTATTGTTGACATTACCCTTGAGGTAAAAGGTTGTGGGGCAAAACTATAAGCCCCTATCTTTCTCTGTGTCCAACTAAAACTCTGTAACCACAAGTATCGCATGAGTGTTAGCAATTATGGAGGACTAAATGATAGTTGAGTATGTGGACTTGCTTTTCAGCTCTGACATAGACTCTTTCCGATGTTATGATAAATTGCAATTGCTTCAATGACTGAGATTATAGTTTGTCTGAGCCCAATAAGGTTTATGATTTATACTTTTGCATTGTGAATAGATCATCAATTGAACATATGTAATCATATGGCAAAACCTATACATGTTGCTGTTATAAGAATGATCATGATGCCTTCATGTCCGTATTTTATTTTTATCGACGCCTCTACCTCTAAACATGAGGACATATTTATTGTTATCGGCTTTTCTCTTGAAGACAAGGGAGGTCTAAGCTTGGGGGAGTTGATACGTCCATTTTGCATCATGCTTTTATATCTATATTTATTGCATTATGGACTGCTATTTCACTTTATGTCACAATACTTATGGCTATTCTCTCTTATTTTACAAGGTTTACATAAAGAGGGAGAATGTCGGCAGCTGGAATTCTGGTCTGGAAAAGGAGTAAATATTAGAGACCTATTCTGCACAACTCCAAAAGTCCTGAAACTCCACGAACGTCTTAAAAGAAATAAAGAAAAATCCACGCCAAAGATGAAGGCCAGGGGGCTCACACCCTGCGCACGAGGGTGGGGGGCACCCCCCCTAGGGCGCGCCCCCTATCTCGTGGGCCCCCTGGTGGCTCTCCGATGCCCATCTTCTCCTATATGAGGTCTTTCGATGATAAAAAAATGGGAGGAACTTTCCGGGACGAGACTCCACCGCCACAAGGCGGAACTTTGGCGGATCCAATCTAGAGCTCCGGCGGAGCTGTTCTGCCGGGGATACTTCCTTCCCGGAGAGGGAAATCATCACCATCGTCATCACCAACGCTCCTCTCATCGGGAGAGGGAAATCTCCATCAACATCTTCACCAGCACCATCTCATCTCCAAACCCTAGTTCATCTCTTGTATCCAATTCTTGTCTCAAAGTCCGGGATTGGTGCTAGTAGGTTGCTAGTAGTGTTGATTACTCCTTGTAGTTGATGCTAGTTGGTTTAATTGGTGGAAGATCATATGTTCAGAACCTATATGCATATTATTACCCCTCTGATATGAACATGAATATGCTTTGTGAGTAATTACGTTCGTTCCTGAGGACAAGGGAGAAGTCTTGCTATGAGTAGTCATGTGAATTTGGTATTTGTTTGATATTTTGATAAGATGTATGTTGTCTAGCCTCTAGTGGTGTTATGTGAACGTCGACTACATAACACTTCACCATTATTTGGGCCTAGAGGAAGGCATTGGGAAGTAATAAGTAGATGATGGGTTGCTAGAGTGACAGAAGCTTAAACCCTAGTTTATGCTTTGCTTCGTAAGGGGCTGATTTGGATCCATATGTTTCATGCTATGGTTAGGTTCACCTTAATACTTTTGTTGTAGTTGCGGATGCTTGCAATAGAGGTTAATCATAAGTGGGATGCTTGTTCAAGTAAGAACAGTACCCAAGCACCGGTCCACCCACATATCAAATTATCAAAGTATTGAACGCGAATCATATGAACGTGATGAAAACTAGCTTGACGATATTCCCATGTGTCCTCGGGAGCGCTTTTCCTATTATAAGAGTTTGTTCTGGCTTGTCCTTTGCTACAAAAGGATTGGACCACCTTGCTACACTTTATTTACTTTTGTTACTTGTTGCTCATTACAATTTATCATATCACAAAACTATCTGTTACTACTTATTTCAGTACTTGCAGAGAATACCTTGCTGAAAACCGCTTATCATTTCCTTCTGCTCCTCGTTGGGTTCGACACTCTTACTTATCGAAAGGACTACGATAGATCCCCTATACTTGTGGGTCATCAGTACTACGATACGCGCGAGCATTCTACCCCATGCCACAGAAGCACTTGCTCGCGCTCCTCGTCGCCTCGCGCAAGCTGCGCCACTACATTCAAGGACACCCCATCAAGGTCGTTTCGGCCTACCCACTGGAGAGGGTACTCCGGAGCCCCAATGCTGCAGGTAGAGTCGCCGAATGGAACATCAAACTACAGGCATTTTAGCTAGAGTTCGGCACCACCAGGTTCATCAAGGGGGCTGCGCTCGCTGATTTCATGGCTGAATGGACCGATGCCCCAGGACCGGAGGTAGGCAAGGACTGGATGCTCTCACCAGGGAACGAAGCACCAGACGGCTGGGTCATGCACTTCGACGGTGCCTTCGCATGGCAGGGCGCGGGGTCTGGAGCCGTGCTCATTTCGCCTACTCAAGACAAACTCTACTACACCGTGCAACTCTACTTCCAACACTGTGA
Source organism: Triticum dicoccoides (assembly GCF_002162155.2). NCBI lineage: Eukaryota > Viridiplantae > Streptophyta > Magnoliopsida > Poales > Poaceae > Triticum > Triticum dicoccoides. The sequence goes on from NC_041380.1 coordinate 261,992,843, forward strand.
AAAGGTCTCCAACAACAACGCAGAGTACGAAGGCTTGATCCCTGGCCTCGAGGCCGCATCCGCTTTGGGCATGAAGCGCCTCACCATCAAGGGTGACTCCCAGCTCCTAATCAACTTCTCCAACAAAGTGTACGAGCCGAAGGATGAACACATGGAGGCATACTTGGCGGAGGTACGCAAGATGGAGAAGCAATTCCTGGGCCTGGAGCTACAGCACGTGCCCCGCGGCACGAACAAGGAAGCCGACAACATCGCCAAGAGGGCATCCAAGCGCCAGCCTCAGGAGCCTGGTGTCTTTGAAGAATGGCTCTTCAAGCTCTCAGCAACCCCTCCAGTTGCGGAACCAGCACTGCCTCAAGAGGAGCTCCTGCCAGCACCAACCTCAGGGACCCCGGCCTGCGGCCCGACCTCAGGAGCGCGCCTGCTCCTTGCGCTTGAGCCTCAAGAGTGGTGCTAGACCGAATAATTCAAGGCATACCTACTTTAGGGGACCCTGCCAAAGAAATAAGACGACACCGAGCGCGTAGCTCGGCAGGCCACAGCCTACTGCATTCGGGATAGTGAGCTTTACCAAAAACAACCAACCGATGTTTCCTTGCGATGCATCTGCAGGGAACAGGGGCACGAGCTGTTAGCCGACATACACGACAGAGACCGTGGGCATCATTCATCATCACGAACCCTCGTGGGCAAGGCGTTCTGCAGCGGATTCTACTGGCCCATGGCGCTCACCGACGTGGCCAAGCTGGTGAGATCATGTGAATCCTGCCAGTTCCACGCCAAGCAAATCCACCAGCCCGCCCAGGGCCTCCGGACCATCCCGCTCTCGTGGACGCTTTGTGGTCTGGGGGTTGGACATCTTGGGTTCGTTCCCTCGAGCACCCGGGGGATACGGCTACCTCTACGATGACATCGACAAGTTTACCAAATGGGCGGATGTGGAAGCAGTCCGCACCATCCCGGCTGGCTCGGCAGTCAAGTTCATCAAGGGCCTCGTGAGCCACTTCGGAGTCCCTAACCGCATCATCACAGACAACGGCTCGCAGTTCACTAGCAATCTCTTCAAAACATATTGTGCTAACCTTGGAATGCAGATATGCTACACATCAGTAGCACGCCCGAGGAGCAACGGCCAGGCTGAGCGCGCCAACGCGGAGGTCCTGAGGGGCCTCAAGACAAGAACCTTTAAGAAGAAGCTCGAGGAGTACAGTAGGGGCTGGCTCGATGAGCTCCAGTCTGGGCTATGGTCCGTCCGCACCACTGCGACAAAGCCGACCGGCGAAACTCCGTTCTACCTCGTCTACGGAGCTCAAGCAGTTGTCCCACATGAGGTCAGGCATTGCTCCACATGGATCTTGGCATTTGACGAGGCGCGCCAGGACGCCGAGCGGGGGATGGACCCCGTACTAGGGGAGGAACGCCGCCGTCAAGCCTCGCTCCGAGCAGCAAGGTACCAGCAAGCCCTGCAGCGGTATCACTGCCGTAGCGTCCTCTCCAGGACGCTCGAGGTGGGATATCTCGTCCTATGGTGCGTGCTCTCCAGGGAAGGGTTGCATAAGCTCTCACCTATGTGGGAGGGCCCATTTAGGGTCGCATGCGTCTCTAGGCCTAGCGTCGCGCGCCTGGAGACGCAGGACGGGATCCCCATCCAGAACGCCTGGAACATCGAGCACCTCCAGAGGTTCTACCCATGAAGCAAGGCCTCGTGCCTGTGAAGGTCTCTGCTCGTGACACTCTCACATAATAATGAGTGGGGATGTAGACGCCCCGGAGTCTCCAGAGTGCCACCCTCCGGTCTCGGGGGCTCCCTCCCATGTCCTAGTGGCGGCACTTAGCTCCGCGCTGGTGAGAAGACTAGACTAGGTGCCGGACGCGACTGTTCATTTGCTTTCTATAGCTGGTTTGCAACCTTTTAATGAATTTGGAGTTCGCATGCTTTCAGTTGCCTGACCGACTTCCCCCTTCGTTTTCTCTTTTGGTTTTGGTCCTGGTTCAGGAGGAGCGGCAGTTTCCCGTTGCTCCTTCTCACGTGTCTTGCGCGCGGGGGCTGGGCAGGTGTGTGCGTGCGACAGGCTCGCCCCACGCAGCAAACACACTTCGTTGTAGCCCCGCTCCCTCGGAGCTCCAGCTTTTTCTATCCTCGCGAGACGCCCTCGAGCAAGCTCGTGATCAACGCACCCTCTTGATGTCTATACCCCCAGGTACTACGACGTGGTGCACTGAGCCACGGCGGGGTCACGCCTGAGGGCTCGCGCATAGAAGAACAATACATCCGACAAAGCTTTCTAACAACTTCGTAGCTTCGTGACACCCCCTGAGGTCGGAGACTCCTGAGCCGACGGCAAGAAGGGCCTCACCAGATAGTAGAACACGTGCTCTCTCAAGGAGGGGAACTACCGCAAGCGTATCAAGCTAAGTATCCTACCGTACCCATTTGGAGATTGAGCACCGCAACATAGCATAACATAGCAGCATAAATACCATAGTTCATTACACGCCCCCGCAGGGCCCCATGCTTGTTTTTTTAAAGGAAGAAAGGAAAGGATAAACAAAACCGGCACGCACAACCGCAGCAGCTCACGAGGGTTGGCTCCAAAGGCCTCCGGACTCAGCCGGAGCCTTCCTCGCGCTTCACCGGAGCGTGGCGAGACGACCCGCCGCCGTCCTCAAAGCGAGCCCGGCGGTGTGGCGACTGGTCGTAGCCGCCACTGCCGGTGCTCTCGCTAGAGGAGGAGTCGCCGTTGGACAACCGATGCCCGTCGCCAAGGGCAAGCTCGCCTTCCGCGCCATCACGGCCATCGTCATGGCCAAGCCCACCATCGTCGTAGCTGTCTTCAGGGCAGCACCCTGCGCGGCGACCATCTTCCCCAAACACCCTCACATAGAGGGTCGCGACACTGTCGTACTTGAAGTAGAGGGTGCACCTCCTGCTCAGGTCGCGCGTGCAGGCGACACTACAAAAAAAAGACACATCCGTGACATTTTGGGCCGAACGAAAAAAATTATATCATACTTATGACACTTCTATGACGATAATTGTGATAAAACCCGGTATCATCATAGATGTGGTGGGCTCCTACTTCTATGACAAAAAATCATGACAGAAAATGGGCTTTTCATCCTGGGCAGGCCAGAGACGCAGCTGCATGACATTCTTTGGGTCGTCCATGATGAAAATACCATGGTAGAAGCGAGGGCGAGGAAAATATCGGGATGTTCCCGGTTACGGTGGGTGGTCGGGGCCGAGCGATGCGCGTTTCTCTCATACACGCACACGCGTGGGTGCGAGGCGTTGGTCTCTAAATGAACCTGAGCGAGGCGTTCGCCTACTGAACCCGAGCGATTGCATTGCAGGCTACGCGTTACTGAACTCGATCGATCGATCGATGGCTGTTAACTGGACCCGATCGAGTGATTCCTTCGCTACTGCTGCTAACTGAAGCCGATCGATGCTGCCTCTGGATGAACAGTTCCCGGTGGGGGTGGATGAACAGGACGCCATGGTGTTGCCTCTGGATGAACAGGACCCTGGTCGATCAATCTGGTTGGGGCTGGATGAATAGGAACCCCTAGAGGGCTGGATGAACAGGACAACCCCGTGGAGGGCTGGATGAATAGTAGACGGTGGAGGGCTGGATGAACAGTACCCCGTGGAGGGGTGGTTGAACAGGAGCCCGTGGAGAGAGCTGGTTGAACAGTAGCCGGTGGAGTAGCACGCGGTAGAGGCTGGATGAACAGGAACCCGTGGATGAACAGTCACAGGTGGAGGCTGGCGGAGGTCGACGGTGGATGAACAGTAGGCCGTGGAGGCTGGAAGGGGTCGACGGTGCAAATGAACAATATCCCGTGGAGTCCCGTTTTGCGGTACGCCACACCCCTCCCAGTGAACAGGACCCCCGTTTCGACTGTAGCGCTCCAACACAAGTCTGTTTCCTCCATTTTGCATTACGCCACAACCCTCCCGATCAACAGGACCCCGTTTCGACCGTAGGAGGTCCGTTTCCTCCGTTTTGTGGTACGCCAGACCCCTCCCGATGAACAGGATCCCGTTTCGAACGTGGTCAGTCGAACACAAGGCCGTTTCCTCCGTTGTGCGGTACACCAGGCCTCGTTTCCATCGGATGTTCCGTCCAAGCCGGCTGGCTACCACGTGTTCCGTTGCCTCCTGATGAACACGACGCATTCTGTTGCCTCCCCATGAACATGATGACGACGCAGTTTCTCCGTTCCAACCCAGCCATGTACACGAGCCCTGGCCGTACATATGCGCGAGTAGGCGTTCGAGACCTCGCCCGTATGTACGTACGTGGCCATATTTTCTTTCTTGCACCCTGGCCGATGTACGTATGTGTACATGCTACGTGCGTGCCTCTACTACGACACGTGCGCGTCTGCATCAACCAGTATGTACGTACACGTTCGTGACCAGAATGAAAACGCTACGTACGCTTCGACCAGGTGGGTCCCGACTGTCAGGAACTTCCTTGCGTGCGAAGATGTAGCTGGTGGGTCCTGGCAGTCAGGGGGCGAATCATTTTTTTCAGACGCACTTCCTTGCGTGTGAAGATGTAGCTGGTGGGTCTCAGCAGTCAGGGGGGAATGTTTTTTTCGCAAAATATGGTGGCCCGTCCGACGGATCCCTGCTGTCAGGTGGAGGAATAATTATTTTGCGCGTAATAAGGAGGCACTTCCTTGCGGCCGCCGTGGACCCAACTGTCAGCCTCTCCACGTACAGTACTCTTCCGATGGATGTCGTTCCTTGACCACGTTGACCACGCCGCGCCGAGAGCACCAGGGCGATGGATGACGGCGAGGCCTAGGAAGGGGACGATGTGGAGCCAGGGAAGACGTGGCAGTGGATGCCCACGCAGAGAGGAGTACGAGGGTTGACTGGTTTGGCTGCGGTGTGAGGCTGCCTTCGCCGCAGAATAATAGGGGGTGTGGGTGAGTAGAGGGATGCACTGGCCAGCAGTGTAAGTAGTAGGGGGTAGTGAGGCCTGCGCGATAGCACAGCCGGCCACGGGAGACGGGAGCAGGCGGTCCCGCCGGTGCTGGATTTGGCGGCTGGAGCAAGAAGATCACAGATTGAAGAAACACGACGGCCGTAGGATTGACATCCAACGGTTACGTCTGCTAGAATCGTTTGTTGACGTATATAATAACTAAAACATATTGCATACTGGTCAACTTAATAGGCCCACAAGTCAGGCCATTCCCTCTTTTTTTAATAATTTATATATAGCTCATTGCGACTTCTTATGCAATTTATTGTAGTCCGTTTTTCTGGTTGGCCAGGGCCAATTTCGTATATTTCTGTGGGTTCCAAACTATTTTTAATACCGAAATGTCGAGCCAGATTTAAAGTACTTTGAAGATATATTTAAATTAGGTTAATGCCCAGTGAAATAGGAATCTGAAAATGTGAAAAAAATCAGAAATTATAAAGTAATTGCCAATTTGTCATCTATTTTTATATTTACTACCCATTTCATATTACTTTCAAGACTTGCAGGCGTCTTGAAAGAGTTGCAGCCCATCAGGGTGTAGAAAAATAAGTAGGCCTCGATTGGGTATTCTTCAGAAAAAATAAACTGGGCTCATTTTCATAAATAAAAAATAGATGGGCTGCTCACATGGTGAACATAAAATATAAGCCTGGGCTAGACGGGCCACAACCCAGTTCAAACCCTGCTCCGTCTCAACAATAACAAAAAAATACTGCTCGAGCGGCTACGTCCCAGGTGTCAGCCGATCTTGTGATGTTCTCTTGTCTAATGACTATATACGCTCACAATGCCGTGGGTCCCAGATGTCAGGAAAACACTAGGAGGAATCATTCTATTTTTCCATACGCTGACATGGTGGGCCCCTACTGTCATCCTCTCCACGTACTCCTGCCGATTCCTGTTGTTTGTTGACCCATGTTGACAACACGAGAGGGCGGCACCGCGGCGAGTGCACCAAAGCAGGCGGAGAATGACGGCGAGGCCTCGAACATCGGCATTAACAATTTAGGAGACGGTGGGGCGGCGATGCGTCCGCTGAGGCGCAGCCAGCCGTGGGAGGCGGAAGCAGGCGGCCTCGCCGGCGCTGGTTTGGTTTTGGCGGCTGGAGGAAGACAAGACTGAATAAAGACGACAGACTGTAAAAGCAGCAGGAGTACTTAACAACCTGGGCGCGCCCCCTACCTCGTGGGCCCCCTTGGTGGCCATCCGGTGACCATCTTCTGCTATATGGACTCTTTCGATGGAAAAAATAATCATAAGCCATCTTCTCGGACGGAACTCCGCCCCAACGAGGCGGAACCTTGGCGGAACCAATCTAGGGTTCTGGCGGGGCTGTTCTGCCGTCGAAACTTCCCTCCCGGAGGGGGAAATCATCACCATCGTCATCACCAACGCTCCTCTCATCGGGAGAGGGAAATGTCCATCAACATCTTCATCAGCACCATCTCATCTCAAAACCCTAGTTTATCTCTTGTATCCGATTCTTCTCTCCATGTACGGGATTGGTGCTAGTAGGTTGCTAGTAGTGTTAATTACTCCTTGTAGTTGATGCTAGTTGGTTTAATTGGTGGAAGATCATATGTTCAGATCCTATATGCACATTAATACCCCTCTGATTATGAACATGTTTATGCTTTGTGAGTAGTTACTTTTGTTCCTGAGGACATGGGAGAAGTCTTGCTATTAGTAGTCATGTGAATTTGGTATTCGTTCGATATTTTGATGAGATGTATGTTGTCTCTCCTCTAGTGGTGTTATGTGAACGTCGACTACATGACACTTCACCATTGTTTGGGCCTAGAGGAAGGCATTGGGAAGTAAGAAGTAGATGATGGGTTGCTAGAGTAACAGAAGCTTAAACCCTACTATATGCGTTGCTTCGTAAGGGGCTGATTTGGATCCATATGTTTCATGCTATGGTTAGGTTTACATTAATACTTTTATTGTATTTGCAGATGCTTGCAATAGAGGTTAATCATAAGTGGGATGCTTGTCCAAGTAAGGGCAGCACCCAAGCACCGGTCCACCCACATACCAAATTATCAAAGTACCGAACGCGAATCATATGAACGTGATGAAAACTAGCTTGACGATATTCCCATGTGTCCTCGGGAGCGCTTTACATCATATAAGAGTTTGTCCAGGCTTGTCCTTTGCTACAAAAAGGATTGGGCCACCTTGCTGCACCTTATTTACTTTTGTCACTTGTTGCTCATTACAAATTATCTTATCACAAAACTATTTGTTACCACTTATTTCAGTACGTGCAGAGAATACCTTGCTGGAAACCGCTTATCATTTCCTTCTGCTCCTCGTTGGGTTCGACACTCTTACTTATCGAAAGGACTACGATAGACCCCCTATACTTGTGGGTCATCAAACATACACAGTGCTCCTACTACTAGGCATGTGCAGTGGTTCATATGTCAGTACTACACAATCTTGTTGCTAGTGTAGTAAGATATGACGATAACAAATGATGTTGTGCGCATGTCAACTACTCCTATATGTAACATAGTACCGCTTTTTTGACTGTCCGGTCGAGAATGAATGGTGAGATCAATGTTAACAGTACTAGGTCCACAACGCACGGAGAGTACGGTGCTACAGTACTCCACGAAACATGAACCATATGAAGCACGGATAGTGTTAGGCAGGGTGTATGAAGGGTGCACGGGATGGGAGAAAAAGTTCCCTTCTCGAACCACTTTTGGGTGTTTGGCAGAGTGCATGAAGGGTGCATGAGTCCACACTAGTTGGTTGACAAAAATACACGAAGAGGAAACAACTATATTGATATGAGAATGCAACCAAACACACCCACACGCTTTGTGCTACAGTGACTGATCTGCACCATCTGAGTTTGATCCAACGGTCATGTTGCGCCGAGACATGGACATGCCCATGCAGAGGGCGCCTAAACACCACCGAAGTCCCTCTACTTCTCGAGGCGCACGACGTTGGTGATGCAGGGTGCAACCTCCCGCAGAGCCCGCTCCCGGTCGACGGGAGCCAGCTCGTCAAAGACGGCGTCCAATGGCACGAATGGATTCCGGTGACGGAGCCCTAAAAGGATTCGCCTGGCAATGGTGACGGCATCCCACAACCCCTCCTTTTCCAGCTCAGCCCCCACCATCGCGCGGAGACGGCTCAGCTCCTCGGAGATATAGGTGAAGAAGGAGACTAGGTCAGGAAGCCGCAGCTCATTGAAGTCGACCGGGTGGTCGAACAGGCTTAGCCCAACGGCTAGCATCGTCGTGCTGGCACGACGGTAGGCATCGCGCAGCCGCAACACGTGCGTGGCAACTTGGTTCACCAAGTGCCTGAGGCGATCCTGGACCTCGTCACGATCGGCCCACTCGCGCTCCAGCCGGCTCCCCTGACGGTCTATCGTATCTTCGGCTTTCTGCAACAATGTTGTCGACGCCTCGAGCATCTTTGTGGTGGACGCCTGCCGCTTTTGAAGCTCCATGAACTCCCGCACATAACGGAGGAGCATGGCACTCCTCTCCTCCTTGAGCTCATGGAGCTCCACGTCCTTGGCCCTGAGCTCCACATCCTTGGCATGAAGCTCCTGTGTCAGGAGCCTCACCTCGGACTCCGTGATCTGCTGTGCCGCCATGGCACCAGGTAGAAGCAATGGGGAGAGGAAGCAAAGGGGGCGAAACGGCTGAAAGGCAATGCAATCTATGGGAAGGGGGAGGGAGCGGGGAATCTTTTGGTTTTCACCATGGTAAAACACAAGTCGACGACTTCTCACATCAGGGAGCAGTGGGTTTTTACAGGCGGAGTCATCGTGACTAATTGCTGCCACGCCTGCTCCCGTCAATCAAAAAATTAAAAATCCTGCCGCGCCTGCTCCTGTCAATCAAAAACTTAAAAATCCCGCCGCACCCAAACACCAGAGCAATGCCGCAGTGGATATTTAAATTTTCCTGCCAGTAAGTAGATAAAAAAAGGTGTGAAAAAACAAATGTGGTGGCGGCCTAGCTAATCGGTCGAACTAGCCCAACTAGCTAGCCACCGTGCTTCACTGATGTACTCGGCGGGAAAAGTGGTCTTTCGTGATTTGATGACTCATTTACTTGCTTCGGCGCTACGACCGAGGAGGACCCAGAAAACACGCGGTAGGGCGTCCCACGTTAGGAAGAATATATGCGTGCACCACCCGGGAGGACCCCGAAACCGCGCGGTAGGGTGTGCCACGTCTCGGCACGGAGGGAAAATGTGCGTGTAAAAATATACTGTATTAGACATAGTACCTATGGTTTGACCTCGGGACCCAGCCAGTCGGTCGAAAACACCACACCAGCCACACAGCTTCATCATGCAAATGTCGCACAGAGGATAGATGATGTTAGCTCCGTCTCGACCAGCCACAACGTCTCTTGTTCTAGGCGATTCTTGTATTTTCCAAGCTTTTTTTAGTTGTAATAACACCACGGCAAGCTAGCGCCGCTCTTCGTGTGTGCCCGTGCAAAGGTTAGACGATAGAGAGAAGAGAGATTGAGATCGCAGACCTGGGACCCACCAGTAAGTGAGACAATGGTCATGCACGTGTTGACGAGGCACTCCCTCTACTCTACCCAACGCAAGTACTGTATAAAATCAAGTTATGGGACAAATCCAACAACCGTTCGTTTTTTCAGGCTATCGACTTACGTTTTGTAGTCCAGGTTGCCAGTTCAAATCTCGTCTTTCAGATTTGTTAGTTTTAGGTCCAAATTTGATTAATGACAAGTGGGACCCCCGTGTGTTGTTCCGATATTTCAGTGTAGGATGGTTTTTTTGAACAAACACTTTGCGTGGTTAGACAAGTAACGGCACGAGTTACACGTATTTTGCAAGTTTACGAACAAAAATGACAGCGGCATAGAATATCACATCCACCCCGCAGCTTAGATACTATGGTGATACGAGTTTTTACAATGTTGGAAGTGAGATCCAATGTCTTGGGAGTAGTCTTTGTAATTATGCGCAATTTCCAAACTCTCCAAAGGTTTTTTTGCGAATAAAACATTCAGGCCTCGTGTGTGCCGCTACATCTTCGATCCAACGGCTCCCCAGTGCTCATATTAGGTGCTCCCCGTAGCTTAATTACCCGCTACGGTGATATGAGCATCTAGTTCGTATGATCAGTGATCAAATGGCACATGCGTAGTACTTGTACTTTCTACGCATTTCCCAAACTCTATCAGCCGTATATTGCAAAAACATTCAAACCTCCTACTGTGGGCCGTTAGATCTTAGTGAACTCGTATCACCATAGAATCTACGGTGCGGGAGCACCTCATACTCTCCCATGCGAGAAAACATAAGGTGCTATCGCAGCTTGGATGCTACGGTGATACGAGCTTGGAGGTCGTTTGATCTAAGATCCAATGGCGTTTGAGCATTCTTTGTGCTTGTAAGCAATGGCCGAACTCTTTTGGGGCTTTTCTGGAAAAAAACCATTCAAACCACCGAGGAGGTGTTGGGTCACAAATCCAACGCCTCTGAAGAGCTTGTATCACCAAAGCATCTAAGGTGTGGTAGCACATGATATTCTTACATACAGGAGAATATGATGTCCTCCTTCATCTTAGATGCTACGGTGATACGAGCTTCGAGGTCATTGGATATGGGATCAAAGGTCATCTAAGTAGTTTTTGTACAAATTGTGTGCAATTCTCAAACTCATCAAGGTTTCCTGCAAAAATATTGAGACACATCATGTGAGCTGCTATATCTCAGATCTACAAGCTCCAAGCAACTCGTATCAGCATATAGCATCTAAGGTATGGGGCCACATGATATTCTCCCGGGGAGGAGGGGTGGGGGTGCACAACCAATCGGTGGTTGGGAGGGTGGGGACAAATATAATCTAAACAACCCTAAACAGAGCTCCAAAATTTTATCTAAGGTCGAGGGGTTGACCCCCGACAATCATAGCTCCGCCTAAACACAACATTTGCATGTACTGTAGTACTAGACTTAATATTCATGTTTCAATTTCATGTTCATTTTAAATATTGAACTGAGGACCATGGATGTCTTACATTTTACTCCCTTCATTCCTAAATATTAGTCTTTTTAGAGGCTTCAAATGGACTGGCACATATGAATGTATATAGACATATTTTAGAGTCTAGATTCACTCATTTTGCTCCATATGTAGTCACTTGTTGAACTCTCTAAAAGACTAATATTTAGGAATAGAAGGAGTATTTTTGAATTCGTGTCATACATGCATGGTTTGGAAAAATAGATGCACTATACTTACTGGATTGTTGTTGTGTTCGTGCGTGTGTCTCTCTCTGTGTGTGTGTGTGGTCATATGCTTGATACATACAGAGTTTTCTCACCTCCATATTGTTCATCTTTTAAATTTGAATTTGCATTGGAAAACTTACTAGGGATACCATGAAATGTGAAATCCACGCTGAGATCACTATATCACAAACTCACTCTAATTCAACAACTCGTCATAAATCAATTACCACGTTGAGATTAGTATTTGCAAGGAAAATACGAGTATTGTAATACACATAGATTCGTTCGGCAATTTAAAAGGTTCCTTTCATATTCTCGAATGGTAGGACCCAACGGCGTACCAGCCAGACCTTGGCTCGTGTTGATCCTAGAAAAACAGGCTCGTGTCCTTCGATGGCGTGCGTGGTACGCACATTAGGCAACCCCAACCAGTCGAGCCTCAACGTTTCAAGTTGAAATAGCTGGCATCCAGAATTCCAGCCCTAGGAAATTCCCCTCATGTCCCCGGTCCATAATGACTACCGATGAACAACGGAGGGATGCTTTAGTAAGTAGACAACGTTACCTACCATGCCGAGCACGGTTCAATTCCCTCTGTCGCCGCTCGTCAAGGTCACCTGTCAACTGCATTGCCTAGTACTACTACTACTACACCAAGATGAGCACATAATTGAGCCCGTTTGTTTGTGCCTAGTACTTGAGTTAATATATCAGGCAATGCACTCGTACGGAGGGATTATCCTTTTACTCTGCATATATAACTTGTCTGAATCTAACTAAGCAAAATGTTTGACCAAATCCTTTCTTAAGAAATACAACCGGACAAATGTACGGCTTGAAAATTTATTGCATGATGCAGGTTATGATATTGTTTCAAATCCTGGATCTTAAATTTCAGAAAATCCAAAAGTGAGCATAAATTCTTGAAACTAAGCATGGTCACGTGATATGGCACAAATATTACTTCGTAAGTTTTTTCTTCAATTTGAGACAAGCTGCTTATGACAAGTTGCACAAATGAAGAGCCAAGGTATTTTGGAACAAAGACCTGTCACGTTAAGGCGAATGCTTTCACTATTGAAACCATGGGCATTTACGTGCCGCCACGAGCCCCCGCTTCTCATCGGCAGGTGCCGTCCGAGCAAGCATGTGAGTCGACGGGAGGCGTGCGAGCAGACCGCTGCGCCGGCTGTCAGGGAGGCGTGCGAGCAGACCGCTGGGCAGGCTCACCGGGAGGCGAGCCCTTTGACCAGGCTCCGCCGCCCACCATCATCCCAACTGCTCCCACTTTTAATGTCACCGATGTTGCAGTTTAAAATCAACCCCGCACTACCCGGTATCGCTACAATCCTCTCTCTTCCTCTCCGATTCTCCTGTCGTCTACCTCCAACTAGCCTGACCTAAACATACGCCATGCCGCATCACGATGGTCTGCTCTTAGTGTTCCAGTTTCCTGAGGAAGACACCCAGCCGGAGTCTCAAGAAAATAATGCGCTTTGGGACGAGCTTGAACTGGCCTTGCGGGAAGACGCCGCGCCTGTCCCCGCTCCCGTTCCGGCTCCCGTCGCCCTGACTGTGCCAGCGCCCATCCCCGTGCCCCTGCCAGCGCATGCACCTGCGCGTGCACTAACGCGCACAGCCATGCCGGTGCCCATGCACCTGCCAGGGCAGGCGCTTGCGCGTGCACTGACGTGTGCGCCCGTGCCGGTGCCCGTGCACACGAATGTCTCTGTCGCGCCATTGACAGCGCCTGTCCCCGCGTGGGTGCAAGTGCCCCCCTCAGCGGCATGGATGGCCGCCGTCGGCCGCTTCCTTGCACCAACGCCAGTCGCCTCCTCCCGCCAGTTGACTCGCTCCGAAGTCCAGAACATTTTGGCCTTCCTTGAAGCTAGGCCAATGTCCAGGAGTACGCCAACAACAGCGCAAGAAGCCGCCATCACCATCGGTCAGTGGCCCAACGACACACAGAGCACGGCAGAGGAGCCGTCTCCCACCGCAAGATGCCCCCGCCGCCGCCGCGTAATCTAAATTTGCCATGAAAAACATTTGGATTGCCATGCTTAAAATCTGAACGTTTATCATTTCCGTTTATTTTATATCGATTGTCGTATAATTTAAAGTCGGAGTCAGACTGAACGAAATGTATGGTTTGATCGATTGAATGTTCTGCTAGAGCCGTATCAAATTGAATATAAAACGTCATCAAGCCACATGTATTCCTTGTCATCCAACGACCTAGACTACTTCAATGTCGAGCACTCAACACGTTTAGCGTGCAGTTAATTTCATGCCAAAAATAGTGCTAATCACATGACAACACGCAAATAATATCCTAGTAGTTAATATCTGCATGCACTTAATATACTTCCAAATTAACATGCATTGCATGTACAAAATGACTAGTGCTGCTAGTACGTGAAACTGGTGTCGTGACTTGTGAACGCGTCCAGATATGGTCAACGGCAACATCGCCCGCGAGTTCTTCCTGTTTGCCTGTGCGTCTAAACGCAGAAGGGGAGGAGAGAGAGAGCACACATGGAACCCACCAGTAAGTGAAGGCGAATAGTACTAAAAATAATATTACATGTTATCCATTAATTAGGTTGTGGTAATATAAAAACATTATGTGAACAAAGGGGGTACAACAAACATTGCTATTCTACGTATGTTGCCTATTAACGTGCGGCTTGAAGGCCCGGTCGCATGTTCGATCCTCGTCCTTTATTTTTTAATTTGTATATGGGTCCAAATTTGTTTCATGACATGTGGGCCCCTCGGTGTGTAGTTTGTAGCACTTTAATTTGTGGGTCGAAATTTGTTCCATTCCAAGTGGACTATCAGTGTGTAGTTTTGTAGCTTATTTATAATAATTAAAGAGAACAACATAGTTTTTTCAATAATACCATGGTGCGACGTTGAAGGCGAGAAAGGACGTGCGAGAGAGCGATGACCAAGCCAGAGGGAAATCAACTAGGGGAGTTGTGTGGGTTGCAACGGTGTTTGGGGTAGTTGTTAAGGTTGTTAAGTACTCCTGTCGCTTTTACAGTCTGAGGTTGTACTTACTGCTGGAAAGGAGGGGGTTTTGTGATTTGACGGCTCATTGGGCATTACTGCGGTGCTTCGATCGGGGTAGTCTACCGTCACTCTACTACGGAGTAATTTAGTGCATGGTTGGTGGACCCCGATGCTGACTGTCCCACACGTCGGCAAAAGTGAGTAATTTAGTGCATGGCTGAAGGAGGATCCGCACGGTAGAGCGTATCCACTGTTTTTTTTTGAAGAAAAAATGATTACAACAAGCATTTCCACTCTTACGACGGAGGAGTGCGAAACACGGCAGCCACTTGAACATACACAGTGCTCCTACTACTAGGCATGTGCAGTGGTTCAAACGTCAGTACTACATAATCTTGTTGCTAGTGTAGTAAGATATGACGACAACAAATGATGTTGTGCGCATGTCAACTATATGAAAAGTAATGTAGTAACATAGTACCGCTTTTTTGACTGTCCGGTCGAGAATGAACGGTGAGATCAATGTTAACAGAACTAGGTCTACAGCGCATAGAGAGTACGGTGCTACAGTACTCCATGAAACATGAACCATATGAAGCACGAATAGTGTTAGGCAGGTGATAACCCACGAGTATAGGGGATCGCAACAGTTTTCGAGGGTAGAGCATTCAACCCAAATTTATTGATTCGACACAAGGGGAGCCAAAGAATATTCTCAAGTATTAGTAGCAGAGTTGTCAATTCCACCACACCTAGAAACTTAATATCTGCAGCAAAGTGTTTAGTAGCAGTAGTGGTAACGGTAGCAAAAGGTAACAATAGTAAAAGTAATGTTTTTGGTATTTTGTAGTGATGATAGCAATAGCAACGGAAAAGTAAATAAGCAAAGAACAATATATGGAAAGCTCGTAGGCAATGGATCGGTGATGGAGAATTATGCCGGATGCGGCTCATCATGTAACAATCATAACCTAGGGTGACACAGAACTAGCTACAATTCATCAATGTAATGTAGGCATGTATTCCGAATATAGTCATACGTTCTTATGGAAAAGAACTTGCATGACATCTTTTGTCCTACCCTCCCGTGGCAGCAGGGTCCTTACGGAAACTAAGGGATATTAAGGCCTCCTTTTAATAGAGTATCGGAACAAAGCATTAACACATAGTGAATACATGAAGTCCTCAAACTACGGTCATCACTGGTAAGTATCCCGATTATTGTCACTTCGGGGTTAACGGATCATAACACATAATAGGTGACTATAGACTTGCAAGATAGGATCTAGAACTCTCATATATTGATGAAAACATAACAGGTTCAGATCTGAAATCATGGCACTCGGGCCCTAGTAACAAGCATTAAGCATAGCAAAGTCATAGCAACATCAATCTCATAACATAGTGGATACTAGGGATCAAACCCTAAAAAAACTAACTCGATTACATGATAGATCCCATCCAACCCATCACCGTCCAGCAAGCCTACGATGGAATTACTCACGCACGGCGGTGAGCATCATGAAATTGGTGATGGAGGATGGTTGATGATGACGATGGCGACGGATTCCCCTCTCTGGAGCCCCGAACGGACTCCAGATCAGCCCTCCCGAGTGGTTTTAGGGCTTGGCGGCGGCTCCGTATAGTAAAACGCGATGAATTCTTCTCTCTGATTTTTTATCCCCGAAACACAATATATAGAGTTGGAGTTGGAGTTGGAGGAGCACCAGGGGGCCCACGAGGTAGGGGGGCGCACCCCCTACCCTTGTGGACAGGTGGTGGGCCCCCTGGCCTTCATCCTTTGCAGGTATTTTTTATATTTTCCAAAAAGTTGCTCCGTGAAGTTTCAGGTCATTCCGAGAACTTTTGTTTCTGCACATAAATAACACCATGGTAATTCTGCTGAAAACAGCGTGAGTCCGGGTTAGTTCCATTCAAATCATGCAAGTTAGAGTCCAAAACAAGGGCTTTTGAAACAGAGGTGAATAATATTTTGAGCGGTATACTTTCATTGTCAACATAACAACCAAGAGATGGCGATATCTTCCATGCTACACACATTATAGGCGGTTCCCAAACAGAATGGTAAAGTTTATACTCCCCCTTCCACCAACAAGCATCAATCCATGGCTTGCTCGAAACAACGAGTGCCTCCAACTAACAAGAGTCCCAGGGGGAGTTTTGTTTGCAATTATTTTGATTTAGTTTGCATAAAGCATGGGACTGGGCATCCCGGTGACCAGCCACTTTCTCGAGAGTGAGGAGCGGAGTCCACTCCTCTTGAGAATAACCCGCCTAACATGGAAGATGCGGACAGCCCTAGTTGATACATGAGCTATTAAATCATACAAAACAGGATATTTATTTGAATGTTTAGAGTTCGACACATACAAATTTACTTGGAACGGCAGGTAGATACCGTATATAGGTAGGTATGGTGGACTCATATGGAATAACTTTGGGGTTTAAAGGATTGGATGCACAAGCAGTTGTCACACCCTAGCTAGTCATGCATTAGAGTGTTGCATCATGTTTACTCTTTCATCAGAAACTTGAAATGGGGATTTCTGAAACCCTCAGAATCATTTTGAATATGACCCAAATAAAAATTTCTCCAAAAAGGGTCCAAGAAATGCTCATGTTGCTCTCTAAAAATATTGGACAGAGATAAAAATCAAACCAATATTTTTAAGAGCTCATAGGTATTTATTTTGGGCATTTGGATTTAATGCATAAATATTTGCATTGGAAATATATTAGTTATATATATTAATATATGTCCAAAAATTATGCCACCTGTTGGGGAGCTCTGGAATAATATATCTAGCCCCTGCAAAAATTGGCATAAGGTAATAAAATGATATAATATTTTATTTAAATCAAAACAAATGTCAGAAATTAGAAAACAAAAATAAATAAAGAAGGAGAAGCTTACCTGGGGCTCCTCCCTGTGCAGCCCAGTAGTAGCTGGCCGGCCCAGCCAGCAGGCGGCCCAGCCCGCCTCCTCCTCTGTCGTCTTCGTCCTCGACAGAGGGAGGGGAGTGTGCCCGGCGCGCGCGTGCGCCACCGCGCCACGCCACCAGCTCGCCTGCCTGCCTGCCTCTCCCCTCCTCGTCTGGATGCCCTGGAACGACGCCACGCC
>NC_041380.1:262010469-262020572 GCF_002162155.2 Triticum dicoccoides
TCCTCTCCCTCGCCCTCTCTCTCCCGTGTCCGAACGCACCCATCGCCGCCGTTCGCCATAGCCGCCGCCACCGGCCTCCCCTCGCCTTCCCGACTCGCGCAGGAGCTCCGCCCCCTCGCCCTGAAGCTCTCCGTCAAGCCACAAGACGCCGGACGCCCTGTGGAGCCGCCGTCGCCATCGTCTTCCTCCTCGGGCTCCGACCACCATCGCCGTCGATTCACCGTCTCCAGTGTGTCCCCGAGCCCGCTTCGACGCCCGCTGCAACCGCGGTGAGCTCCGCCACCGTTTCCCTCTCTTCTCCCCCTCGTTCCCCCGCCGTAACTCCGTTTCCCACCACGACCGAACCTCCGCCATCGCCGAGCTCGCCGTCGACGCAGCTCCGGTGACCATTTGGTCACCCCGGCGAGTCCAACAAGTTCGTAAGGCCCCGTAGAGCATCCCTAGCGCCTTGCTTCGCTCGCCTTCGAGCTCCAACCACGTTTCCGTGCACGACCGAACCCCGGCGGCCGCAGCCGAGCTCGCCGCCGCCGACTCCGGCCACCCCAGGCCCAGCCACGGCCACCGCCCGACGCGCCATCGAGCTAGCTTTCCAACGCACCTAGCCGCACGCCGTTTGGAGCACCACAGAGGAAACCCGGGGCACATGTACGCCGCGGACCTCGCCGGCGACTAACCGCCGGCGGGTTTGACTTGTTCAACCTGGGTTTGACCCCCCCAGAGTCACTGACGCGTGGGCCCCGTCGGCCAGGTGGTTAGCTTAGTACTAATCGCTGTTAGTTAACCCCCCTGCCACTGACCAGTGGGCCCCAGCGCCACTAATTCTTAATTAGGATTAAACTAACCTCTGTTAAACCCCCCTGTCACTGACGTGTGGACCCCACACGTCAGGTTTGACCCCAGCCAGCCGCAGTTGACCGCTGACGTCGTGCTGACGTCATGCTGGCGCAATATATATATTTCTGGATTTAAATTAAATCAGGAAATTCCAGAATATAATTTAAACTTCAAAAATTCATAACTTTTATTCTGTAACTCCAAATCAGACAAATTATATATGAAAAATGATCAGAAAAATCCAATCTATCCATCTGTACTATTTTCATGCATGACTAAACAAGTTAACTTGATGTTTATTGCAGAACAAGGAAAAGCACTTTAAAAGGCCATGTTTGAGTTTGAAATTTGAATCTTTGAATTCAAATTGGTTCAAACCCTTCTGGTCTTAGTTGCATTAGCCCAACACACTCATATTGCCATGTTTCATGCATGCATCATATTGTTGCACATTGTTTGGTGATGGTTGTGTATCGGTGTCCTTTGCGACAGGTTCTGCCTCCGAGGAGTACCGTGATTACCCTAACGAAGAACCGTATCAGTGCATCGAACCATCAGGCAAGCAACCAACCATTTGATCATATCGATACAATCCCATGTTCTCGCTCCTGCTCTCTTTTACTGCATTAAGACAACGCGTTTCAAACTGCTGTGTGCTACGGTAGTTGAACCCATTTCCTCTGCATGACCTGTCATTGCCACAGTAACTAGATGAAACCCACTAGCATGTGTAGGAGTTGATTGAGCCTTATGTATGTGTTGTTCCTACCTTGCTATGCCTGCTATGCTTAGAGTCGTGTCAGGTCTGGTTCATCTGGGTGATGGCTAGAGTGAAATGATTATGTCGGTAATGAGAGTGGTGTGGTGAACACGATTTGGTAAAGGTATCGATGAGAGGCCATGTAGGAGTACATGGTGGGTTGTTTCATTGAAGCCGACCCTAAGCACTGAGATCTGTATGTGTGATTTAAGATACAGCTACTACCATGCATTGGGCCCTGAAATATGACCCCGCTCGACTTCTTATTCACCCTAGCTCTCTGTCCAGGAGTTGCAAGTAGTTTCTGGTGTTTGTAGCCTACTGGAGGCCGTGGACAGCGCTGACCATAGGGGTGGGCTGTGATGCGGTAGGTACGTGGCCGGGTGTACCGA
Source organism: Triticum dicoccoides (assembly GCF_002162155.2). Classification (NCBI taxonomy): domain Eukaryota; kingdom Viridiplantae; phylum Streptophyta; class Magnoliopsida; order Poales; family Poaceae; genus Triticum; species Triticum dicoccoides. The sequence goes on from NC_041380.1 coordinate 262,012,456, forward strand.
ATACCCGTTAGGTATCTCAGGAACCCTGTTCACATCGTTCGGGGCCGTATGGGAAACCTCGGCCGGACTCCCTGCGGATGGAACCTGGATAGGCGATAAACCTGGACTAGAGGCTTAAGTGTTTAGGTAGGTCGTGGTCTACACCCACGTCGGCTTTCGCTTGAAGTCTGCCGAGCACATGTCGTGTGCAGACGCTAAGTGGTGGAAACATGTATGAAGAAGTACACCCCTGCAGGGTTATCATGATCTATTCGAATAGCCGCGTCCGCGGTAAAGGACTACTTGGTTGCCTATACAGTTCATAGACAAGTAAATGGAAACTACTAAAAGCCTCAAGATAAGTGTGAGTGCCGAGGGTGGCTCTTTCGTAGGAAGACGGAGGCGGATCCTCGGTAGTGTATTGAAGTGGTGAGTAGTGGACTCGTGTGCGCAAAACCATTTCAAGTTGAAGTATCGTAGGATAGTCTAGCCAAGAGTCAAAGCTGGCTTGCTGCAATAACTCCACCAACCCTTCTTGATAATATGCATGTATGTAGGATCTGATGTAAGTCTTGCTGAGTACCTTTGTACTCATGTTGCTATAATTTACATTTTTACAGAAGACGCTGCAACCCCTTCTGATGGGTTCTATGTAGACGTTGACATCAACAAGTAGGCTAAAGGCCCAGGTGGTGACCCTGAGCTTATGAAGGACCACATAGTATAGTGAGGCTTTCCAAGCCTCTTTTATTTTACTAGTTGTCTGTACTCAGACAAGTTACTTCCGCTGCTGGTTTGTATGACTATATGACTTGAGTGTGGGTCGTGAGACCCGTTCCTTTGTGTATGTTATGTATGGCTCCCTGAGCCTTAAATAAAGTACTTGTGTCATAGAGTCATGTTGTGATGCTTCGTTGTATTTGCACATATCGAGCATATTGTGTGTATGATTGAAATGCTTGGTATGTGTGGGATCTGACTATCTAGTTGTTTATCTTTAGTAGCCTCTCTTACCGGGAAATGTCTCCTAGTGTTACCGCTGAGCCATGGTAGCTTGCTACTGCTCTGGAACACTTAGGCTGGCCGGCATGTGTCCTTCTTCGTTCCTGTGTCTGTCCCTTCGGGGAAATGTCACGCATTGAGTACCGGAGTCCTGTTAGCCCGCTACAGCCCGGTTTACCGGAATCCTGCTAGCCCAGTGCTACAGCCCGGACCCACTTGCTGATGACCGACACGTTCGAAGCTGGGTCATGGATGCCTGTCCCGGTAAGTCTGTGCCACTTTGGGTTTACGACTAGTCATGTCAGCCCGGGCTCCTTATCATATGGATGCTAGCGACACTATCATATACGTGAGCCAAAAGGCGCAAACGGTCCCGGGCAAAGGTAAGGCGACACCCGTGGGGATACCGTGCGTGAGGCCGCAAAGTGATATGAGGTCTTACCGGCTAGATCGATGTGACATCGAGTCGGGGTCCTGACAGCGTTGGTATCAGAGCCGGACTGCCTGTAGGTTCTCCAAGCCAAACTGGTCGATGTTGAGTCTAGAAATTCTTTAGTTATATGTAGGGGAATTGTTTGTGGGTTGGAACATAAGGCTCTTTTACTCCTTCATCTTATGACATTCTGATCTGAGTCAGTCTATTCTTCCACCGGGGGTTAAGGAATTAGGATCTATTCTCTCTATCAGGATCACGTGTTACTAATCAGTAGTACCTTATAAGTTTGATGGATACAAGCCTAGTTCAGTTCTTCTACTACGTTATGTTGTTAGGATGGTCTCAGAACTTTGATATGATGATGTTGAGTGTGTATGAAATCCTTTGTCAAATGTCTCAAAATCCTTCTTGAGCATTTACAGCTGTTATGCTGCCGAAATTTTGCTAGAAATTCTAATGCCTTTGCATTATGATTGTGCTTTCAGATGGCCACTCGCAACCTCAATCAAGTGGTTCGCCTGACTCGATGCCTAGATGTACCCGGCCATACTGCCATGTTGGTCAGGGTAATGACTGAGGCTGGATACCGCTGGTATCCTGAGTACACGGTCGAAGAGCAATTTCGGGACTTTAATCAAAGCCAGTATCTCTGCACTGTCAGGATATTTCCATCTTATCCTGGGTCCACCGAGCCCCTTCACTGCTCCTATGGACTCGGGGTTACTATTGAGATGGCTGTGCAGGACGCCGCCTACTCTATGATGACCATCATGCGAGTCAGGTCTGGTCTATTTCGGGACTGTGATTTCCGGTATATGCCAGGATCACTTCCGGGAGCACAAGGGTATCTCCAGGCTATCTATGCTGACCCCACTCAGGAGGATTCACGGACTCGCACCACTTCTGAGATGCTCGAGGATAAGGACCGTGAAAATCGGGCCTTGAGGTTAGAGCTCTTCAATACCCGTGCTGACCACTGGGCCACATTGACTCAGTTCGCACCGGCGGTGCAAGCTGGATATTCGGTTATGCGCGATCTCTATCCTGTGAGATCTGCTCTGCCAGACGTGATGGGTTGGCGTGATGTAGGAGGCATCACCCCACCTCGCGGTCCCCGCAGGCCACCGTCTGTTGGTCCAAGACCTCATCCTAGTCCCTATGGTCCACAAGCTCCGCGAGATCGTCTGTTTCCGGATGATCATGTTGAGCTTCCAGGCTATGGAGGTGACTTCTACGAGGACTACTACGGATCGGTCTGAGTTAGTGGTAGTATCACTAGTTCGCACTAGCTGTGTCGTCTATCGTCCCGCGTGACTCGTGGGATATGACCTAGTTTGTACTCTTTCCGGAGGTGTAGAAAAATAATGTATAGGAGCTTGGGATGCCTCCGATGAGATGTAATCCTCCTTTCACCGTAATAGTACTTTGTTTGGTCTTGTACTAAACCCTGTATGGTGTGTATGACGATGGAATAGAGAAGCAGTTTCTGTATTTACCATGTCATACGGATGATCATCTTGCATTTCGAGTTATTCCTTACATTTTATATCCTATGTCGGAATTTTATCATCCTGACTAAATCATTGTCTTGTTTACCTAGGATGGTCAACACGCGCACTAACCCTGCTCCTCAAGAGCAGGCCGAAGGCAGTGAAGTCAGGGATGCAAATCTGCCTCATCCTCCTTCCCTAGCCGAGGTTATGATGGAAGATGAGAGAAACAAGCGGGAGACCAACCGTTTGTTGGAGCGTATTGAACAGAACACGGCACACCATCAGAGGACTAACGTGGTGTCACTCAGTGATTTTATCAAATTACATCCACCCACGTTCCACCACTCCGTCGAGCCTCTCGACGCTGATGACTAGCTTCGCAGTATCTCTCACAAACTGCGTTCCGCGCTGGTAGCGGAGGCTGACAAGGTCACCTTTGCTGCTTATCATCTTGAAGGCCCCGCCAGTCTATGGTGGGAGAATTATGGAGCTATGCGCCCAGCGGGCCATGTCACTACTTGGGCTGAATTCAGTGAGGCTTTCCGTGAACATCACATTCCGGAGGGTCTCATGGACCATAAACGTGAGGAATTTTGCAGTTTCACTCAGGGCCGACTTTCTGTGGATGCTTACAGCAAGGAGTTTGGTAACCTCGCACGATATGCAACTGAGGAAGTTTCTACTGATGCCAAGAAGCAAGCAAGGTTCCGTAAGGGCCTTAGTCCTGAGCTTCGCCGCGACCTCCGTCTGCATGAGTGCACATCTTTTCAGAAACTTGTCAACAAAGCCATCAGTGCTGAAACTGGTCAGACTGACTATGACGCAACATGCAAGCATGGCCGTGACATGGGTTCCTCATCCGGTGCTGGTCCTCAGAAGCGCCACGTGTGGGTGCCCAACACCGCCCTGCCACCCAGGTTCACATCGAGGCCATCTTTCCAGGCGCCTCGCCCTGTTCAACAGTCTGCTCCAGCCAAGCCCTATGGGGGTCCAACCAACAATGCTCCTCCATGTACCAGCTCCGTGACCTGTTTCAAGTGTTGGGAATCTGGCCACTACATGCGTGAGTGTCCCCAGACCAACCCCAACCAATCTGCTAAAGCTGTTGGCCGTGGCAAGCCGACAGGAAAAGTATTCCACACCAAGCCGGCCACCGCCTCACGTGGCCATGTCAACTGTATCTCTACCGAAGAAGCTCAAGAGGATCCCAACGTCGTTCTCGGTACGCTTCTTGTTAATTGCCACCCGGCATCTGTTCTTTTCGATACAGGAGCCTCCCATTCATTTATATCTGAAAACTATGCTCGTTTGCATAACACCGCATTCTGTGACATGCCATCCACTATGGAAATTTCTACTCCTGGTTCTAGATGGCAGACCTCTAGGGTAAGTTATGGAAATGAAATCCAAGTCGACAGACTTGTTTTCCTTGCATCGTTGATAGCCCTTAAATTTTCAGATATTAATATCATTTTGGGTATGGACTGGATGTCAGCTCATCATGCCAAAATTGATTGCTTCTCTAGGACTGTTCAACTCACTCACCCTTCGGGCAAGATAGTCAATGTCTTAACCCGACTAGCCAAGCGACAATTATATTCTCTTAACGCCAGCCCTTTGCCAGACCTTGAGGACGTTTCGGTAGTCCGTGACTTCCCGGATGTCTTCCCAGAGGAATTGCCAGGTGTTCCACCTGACAGGGATGTTGAGTTCGTAATAGACCTCATTCCAGGAACCGTTCCGATTGCTAGAAGACCTTATAAGATGGCACCACTAGAACTAGCCGAGCTTAAGAAACAACTCGATGAGTCCTTGAAAAAGGGTTTCATCCGCCCTAGTTCATCTCTGTGGGCTTGCCCCGTCCTATTCGTCAAGAAGAAGGATGGTACGGACCGGATGGTTGTAGATTACCGACCTGTCAATTTGGTCACAATCAAGAACAAATATCCGCTTCCCAGGATCAACGACCTGTATGATCAGCTCGCTGGATCCTCAGTCTTCTCCAAGATGGATTTGAGGTTGGGCTACCATCAAATCAAAATCAAAAACGGGGACATTCCTAAAACGGCCTTTGTTACTCGTTATGGCCAATACGAGTACACCGTCATGTCCTTCGGTTTAACCAACGCTCCAGCCACCTTTTCTCGGTTAATGAACTCAATCTTCATGGAGTATTTGGATAAATTCGTCGTAGTTTATCTCGATGATATACTCATCTACTCTAAGAACGAGGAAGAACATGCCGACCATCTAAGGCTAGTGTTGAAGAAACTCCGAGAGCATCGCCTTTATGCCAAATTTTCTAAATGTGAATTCTGGTTGTCAGAAGTGACCTATCTGGGTCATGTAATATCTGGTAAAGGTATTGCTGTTAACCCTGAGCGAGTTCAAGCCGTCCTTAATTGGACTCCACCTGAATCGGTCAAGCAAGTTCGGAGTTTTCTGGGCTTAGCGAGCTATTGTCGTCGCTTTGTCGAGAACTTCTCCAAGGTTGCTAAACCTCTAACCGAACTCCTCAAGAAAGATAAGAAGTTCGAATGGACTCCACAATGTGAGCACAGCTTTCAGGAACTGAAAAGACGCCTGACCTCTGCTCCTGTACTGGTACCGCCAGATTTCTCCAAGGACTTTGTTATCTACTGCGACGCCTCGCGACAAGGACTAGGTTGCATTCTCATGCAAGATCGACACGTAATTGCCTACGCTTCACGGCAATTGCACCCACATGAGGAGAATTATCCTACTCATGATCTAGAGCTTGCAGCCGTAGTCTATGCACTCAAGACCTGGCGACATTACCTCCTCGGTAACCGTTGCGAAATATTCACTGATCACCAAAGTCTGAAGTACATTTTCACCCAACCGGATTTGAATCTCAGGCAAAGACGTTGGGTTGAGTTGATCACAGACTTCGACTTAGGAATAACTTACACCCCAGGGAAAGCCAACGTCATGGCTGATGCGCTAAGTCGTAAATCTTATTGTAACAACCTGATGTTACAACAAAGTCAACCGCTTCTCCATGAGGAATTTCGGAAGCTTAACCTTCACATTGTTCCTCAAGGTTTTCTTTCCACCTTGGTAGCAAAACCTACTCTTACGGATCAAATCATCGCTGCCCAAAAGCGAGATAAGGGAATATCTAAAATCAAAGAGAACATTGCTAGCGGAGGTGCTAGTTGTTTCTCCACAAATGATCATGGTGTTGTGTACTTTGAGAACCGTCTAGTGGTTCCCAAGAACCAGCATCTACGGCAGTTGATCCTTAAGGAGGCTCATGAATCTCCTCTCACCATTCATCCCGGTAGTACTAAGATATATCAGGAACTACGCCAGAGGTTTTGGTGGACTAGGATGAAGAGAGAAATTGCTCAGTATATTGCTAATTGCGACGTCTGTCGCCGTGTAAAAGCAGAGCATCAACGGCCTGCTGGCACCCTTCAACCCTTAGCTATTCCTGAATGGAAATGGGATAAAATTGGTATGGATTTCATTACCGGTTTTCCCAGGACCAAGAGAGGGAATAATGCTATTTTCGTCGTTGTCGATCGTCTTTCCAAAGTAGCCCATTTCTTACCTGTTCGTGAGAGTATAACCGCTAGTCAGCTGGCAGACTTATACATCTCCCGAATAGTGTCCCTCCATGGTGTTCCTTTGGAAATTAACTCGGATCGAGGAAGTCTTTTCACCTCTCGATTTTGGGAAAGTTTCCAAAATGCTATGGGAACCCGTCTCTCCTTTAGCACCGCCTTCCACCCTCAGTCGAGTGGTCAAGTGGAACGCGTCAACCAGATTCTAGAAGACATGCTTCGAGCCTCTGTTATCTCATTCGGAATGGACTGGGAGAATTGCCTTCCATTTGCCGAATTCGCTTACAACAACAGCTATCAGTCTAGCTTGGGTAAAGCCCCTTTTGAAGTTCTCTATGGACGACAGTGTCGGACGCCCCTTAACTGGTCAGAAACCGGGGAAAGACAATTCTTTGGCCCGGATATGATTCAGGAAGCAGAAGAACAAGTCCGCTTCGTTCGTGAAAAGTTGAAAACAGCCCAATCCCGTCAAAAGAGTCAATATGACCAAAAACATAAGGCTATGACTTTTGAGGTTGACGAGAAGGCTTACCTTCGGGTCACCCCTCTGAAGGGAACCCATCGTTTCAGTATTAAAGGCAAATTGGCTCCTCGTTACATTGCACCTTTTCGCATTCTCGCCAAACGAGGAGAAGTTGCCTACCAATTGGAACTACCCCCACATCTTTCTCGAGTTCACGATGGCTTCCACGTTTCTCAACTCAGGCGTTGCTTCTCGGATCCTATCCGCGGAGTGGACCACGAAACGCTTGATCTCCAAGATAATCTTACATATCGAGAGTACCCCATTCGTATCCTCGATCAGGCCGAGCGTACCACTCGACGTCATAATATCAAGTTTCTCAAAGTACAATGGTCGCACCATTCTGAGGATGAAGCAACTTGGAAAAGGGAGGATCGTCTTCGACTCGAGTATCCCGCCTTCTTCCCGGAAGAACCCAAATCTCGGGACGAGATTCTTTTGAGTAGGGGTGAGTTGTCACACCCTAGCTAGTCATGCATTAGAGTGTTGCATCATGTTTACTCTTTCATCAGAAACTTGAAATGAGGATTTGTGAAACCCTCAGAATCATTTTGAATATGACCCAAATAAAAATTTCTCCAAAAAGGGTCCAAGAAATGCTCATGTTGCTCTCTGAAAATATTGGACAGAGATAAAAATCAAACCAATATTTTTAAGAGCTCATAGGTATTTATTTTGGGCATTTGGATTTAATGCATAAATATTTGCATTGGAAATATATTAGTTATATATATTAATATATGTCCAAAAATTATGCCACCTGTTGGGGAGCTCTGGAATAATATATCTAGCCCCTGCAAAAATTGGCATAAGGTAATAAAATGATTTAATATTTTATTTAAATCAAAACAAATGTCAGAAATTAGAAAACAAAAATAGATAAAGAAGGAGAAGCTTACCTGGGGCTCCTCCCTGTGCAGCCCAGCAGTAGCTGGCCGGCCCAGCCAGCAGGCGGCCCAGCCCGCCTCCTCCTCTGTCGTCTTCGTCCTCGACAGAGGGAGGGGAGTGTGCCCGGCGCGCGCGCGCGCCACCGCGCCACGCCACCAGCTCGCCTGCCTGCCTGCCTCTCCCCTCCTCGTCTGGATGCCCTGGAA
>NC_041380.1:262020637-262039304 GCF_002162155.2 Triticum dicoccoides
TCTCTCCCGTGTCCGAACGCACCCATCGCCGCCGTTCGCCATAGCCGCCGCCACCGGCCTCCCCTCGCCTTCCCGACTCGCGCAGGAGCTCCGCCCCCTCGCCCTGAAGCTCTCTGTCAAGCCACAAGACGCCGGACGCCCTGTGGAGCCGCCGTCGCCATCGTCTTCCTCCTCGGGCTCCGACCACCATCGTCGTCGATTCGCCGTCTCCAGTGCGTCCCCGAGCCCGCTTCGACGCCCGCTGCAACCGCGGTGAGCTCCGCCACTGTTTCCCTCTCTTCTCCCCCTTGTTCTCGCGCCGTAACTCCGTTTCCCACCCCGGCCGAACCTCCGCCGTCGCCGAGCTCGCCGTCGACGCAGCTCCAGTGACCATTTGGTCACCCCGGCGAGTCCAACAAGTTCGTAAGGCCCCGTAGAGCATCCCTAGTGCCTTGCTTCGCTCGCCTTCGAGCTCCAACCACGTTTCCGTGCACGACCGAACCCCGGCGGCCGCAGCCGAGCTCGCCGCCGTCGACTCCGGCCACCCCAGGCCCAGCCACGGCCACCGCCCGACGCGCCATCGAGCTAGCTTTCCAACGCACCTAGCCGCACGCCGTTGGGAGCACCACAGAGGAAACCCGGGGCACATGTACGCCGCGGACCTCGCCGGCGACTAACCGCCGGCGGGTTTGACTTGTTCAACCTGGGTTTGACCCCCCCAGAGTCACTGACGCGTGGGCCCCGTCAGCCAGGTGGTTAGCTTAGTACTAATCGCTGTTAGTTAACCCCCCTGCCACTGACCAGTGGGCCCCAGCGCCACTAATTCTTAATTAGGATTAAACTAACCTCTGTTAAACCCCCCTGTCACTGACGTGTGGACCCCACACGTCAGGTTTGACCCCAGCCAGCCGCAGTTGACCGCTGACGTCGTGCTGACGTCATGCTGGCGCAATATATATATTTCTGGATTTAAATTAAATCAGGAAATTCCAGAATATAATTTAAACTTCAAAAATTCATAACTTTTATTCTGTAACTCCAAATCAGACAAATTATATATGAAAAATGATCAGAAAAATCCAATCTATCCATCTGTACTATTTTCATGCATGACTAAACAAGTTAACTTGATGTTTAATGCAGAACAAGGAAAAGCACTTTAAAAGGCCATGTTTGAGTTTGGAATTTGAATCTTTGAATTCAAATTGGTTCAAACCCTTCTGGTCTTAGTTGCATTAGCCCAACACACTCATATTGCCATGTTTCATGCATGCATCATATTGTTGCACATTGTTTGGTGATGGTTGTGTATCGGTGTCCTTTGCGACAGGTTCTGCCTCCGAGGAGTACCGTGATTACCCTAACGAAGAACCGTATCAGTGCATCGAACCATCAGGCAAGCAACCAACCATTTGATCATATCGATACAATCCCATGTTCTCGCTCCTGCTCTCTTTTACTGCATTAAGACAACGCGTTTCAAACTGCTGTGTGCTACGGTAGTTGAACCCATTTCCTCTGCATGACCTGTCATTGCCACAGTAACTAGATGAAACCCACTAGCATGTGTAGGAGTTGATTGAGCCATATGTATGTGTTGTTCCTACCTTGCTATGCCTACTATGCTTAGAGTCGTGTCAGGTCTGGTTCATCTGGGTGATGGCTAGAGTGAAATGATTATGTCGGTAATGAGAGTGGTGTGGTGAACACGATTTGGTAAAGGTATCGATGAGAGGCCATGTAGGAGTACATGGTGGGTTGTTTCATTGAAGCCGACCTTAAGCACTGAGATCTGTATGTGTGATTTAAGATACAGCTACTACCATGCATTGGGCCCTGAAATATGACCCCGCTCGACTTCTTATTCACCCTAGCTCTCTGTCCAGGAGTTGCAAGTAGTTTCTGGTGTTTGTAGCCTACTGGAGGCCGTGGACAGCGCTGACCGTAGGGGTGGGCTGTGATGCGGTAGGTACGTGGCACGGTGTACCGAATACCCGTTAGGTATCTCGGGAACCCTGTTCACATCGTTCGAGGCCGTATGGGAAACCTCGGCCGGACTCCCTGCGGATGGAACCTGGATAGGCGATAAACCTGGACTAGAGGCTTAAGTGTTTAGGTAGGTCGTGGTCTACACCCACGACCTACCTAAACTAACTACCCCCCCTGACACTGACCAGTGGGCCCCAGCGCCACTAATTCCTAATTAGGATTAAATTAACCCTGTTAAACCCCCCTGTCACTGACGTGTGGACCCCACACGTCAGGTTTGACCCCAGCCAGCCGCAGTTGACCACTGACGTCATGCTGACGTCATGCTGGCGCAATATATATATTTCTGGATTTAATTTAAATCAGGAAATTCCAGAATATTATTTAAACTTCAAAAATTCATAACTTTTATTCTGTAACTCCAAATCAGACAAATTATATATGAAAAATGATCAGAAAAATCCAATCTATCCATCTGTACTATTTTCATGCATGACTAAACAAGTTAACTTGATGTTTAATGCAGAACAAGGAAAAGCACGTTAAAAGGCCATGTTTGAGTTTGAAATTTGAATCTTTGATTCAAATTGGTTCAAACCCTTCTGGTTTTAGTTGCATTAGCCCAACACACTCATATTGCCATGTTTCATGCATGCATCATATTGTTGCACATTGTTTGGTGATGGTTGTGTATCGGTGTCCTTTGCGACAGGTTCTGCCTCTGAGGAGTACCGTGATTACCCTAACGAAGAACCGTATCAGTGCATCGAACCATCAGGCAAGCAACCAACCATTTGATCATATCGATACAATCCCATGTTCTCGCTCCTGCTCTCTTTTACTGCATTAAGACAACGCGTTTCAAACTGCTGTGTGCTACGGTAGTTGAACCCATTTCCTCTGCATGACCTGTCATTGCCACAGTAACTAGATGAAACCCACTAGCATGTGTAGGAGTTGAGTGAGCCATATGTATGTGTTGTTCCTACCTTGCTATGCCTGCTATGCTTAGAGTCGTGTCAGGTCTGGTTCATCTGGGTGATGGGCTAGAGTGAAATGATTATGTCGGTAATGAGAGTGGTGTGGTGAACACGATTTGGTAAAGGTATCGATGAGAGGCCATGTAGGAGTACATGGTGGGTTGTTTCATTGAAGCCGACCCTAAGCACTGAGATCTGTATGTGTGATTTAAGATACAGCTACTACCATGCATTGGGCCCTGAAATATGACCCCGCTCGACTTCTTATTCACCCTAGCTCTCTGTCCAGGAGTTGCAAGTAGTTTCTGGTGTTTGTAGCCTACTGGAGGCCGTGGACAGCGCTGACCATAGGGGTGGGCTGTGATGCGGTAGGTACGTGGCCGGGTGTACCGAATACCCGTTAGGTATCTCGGGAACCCTGTTCACATCGTTCGGGGCCGTATGGGAAACCTCGGCCGGACTCCCTACGGATGGAACCTGGATAGGCGATAAACCTGGACTAGAGGCTTAAGTGTTTAGGTAGGTCGTGGTCTACACCCACGTCGGCTTTCGCTTGAAGTCTGCCGAGCACATGTCGTGTGCAGACGCTAAGTGGTGGAAACATGTATGAAGAAGTACACCCCTGCAGGGTTATCATGATCTATTCGAATAGCCGCGTCCGCGGTAAAGGACTACTTGGTTGCCTATACCGTTCATAGACAAGTAAATGGAAACTACTAAAAGCCTCAAGATAAGTGTGAGTGCCGAGGGTGGCTCTTCCGTAGGAAGACGGAGGCGGATCCTCGGTAGTGTATTGAAGTGGTGAGTAGTGGACTCGTGTGCGCAAAACCATTTCAAGTTGAAGTATCGTAGGATAGTCTAGCCAAGAGTCAAAGCTGGCTTGCTGTAGTAACTCCACCAACCCTTCTTGATAATATGCATGTATGTAGGATCTGATGTAAGTCTTGCTGAGTACCTTTGTACTCATGTTGCTATAATTTACATTTTTACAGAAGACGCTGCAACCCCTTCTGATGGGTTCTATGTAGACGTTGACATCAACGAGTAGGCTAAAGGCCCAGGTGGTGACCCTGAGCTTATGAAGGACCACGTAGTATAGTGAGGCTTTCCAAGCCTCTTTTATTTTACTAGTTGTCTGTACTCAGACAAGTTACTTCCGCTGCTGGTTTGTATGACTGTATGACTTGAGTGTTGGGTCGTGAGACCCGTTCCTTTGTGTATGTTATGTATGGCTCCCTGAGCCTTAAATAAAGTACTTGTGTCATAGAGTCATGTTGTGATGCTTCGCTGTATTTGCACATATCGAGCATATTGTGTGTATGATTGAAATGCTTGGTATGTGTGGGATCTGACTATCTATTTGTTTATCTTTAGTAGCCTCTCTTACCGGGAAATGTCTCCTGGTGTTACCGCTGAGCCATGGTAGCTTGCTATTGCTCTGGAACACTTAGGCTGGCCGGCATGTGTCCTTCTTCGTTCCTGTGTCTGTCCCTTCGGGGAAATGTCACGCATTGAGTACCGGAGTCCTGTTAGCCCGCTACAGCCCGGTTTACCGGAGTCCTCCTAGCCCAGTGCTACAGCCCGGACCCACTTGCTGATGACCGACACGTTCGAAGCTGGGTCATGGATGCCTGTCCCGGTAAGTCTGTGCCACTTTGGGTTTACGACTAGTCATGTCAGCCCGGGCTCCTTATCATATGGATGCTAGCGACACTATCATATACGTGAGCCAAAAGGCGCAAACGGTCCCGGGCAAAGGTAAGGCGACACCCGTGGGGATACCGTGCGTGAGGCCGCAAACTGATATGAGGTGTTACCGGCTAGATCGATGTGACATCGAGTCGGGGTCCTGACAGCAGTATTCCCGCTTAGTACAGGTGAAGGCTAGCAAAAGACTGGGAAGCGACCAGCTAGAGAGCGACAACAGTCATGAACATCATTAAAATTAATCAACACTGAATGCAAACATGAGTAGGATATAATCCACCATGAACATAAATATCGTGAAAGCTATGTTGATTTTGTTTCAACTACATGCGTGAACATGCGCCAAGTCAAGTCAATTAAATCATTCAGAGGAGGATACCACCCTATCATACCACATCACAACCATTTTAATAGCATGTTGGCACGCAAGGTAAACCATTATAAGCTCCTAGCTAATCAAGCATGGCACAAGAACTATGATCTCTAGTTGTCATTGCAAACATATTTATTCATAATAGGCCGAATCAAGAACGATGAACTAATCATATTTAGAAAAACAAAAGAGGTTGAGTTCCTACCAGCTTTTCTCATCTCAATAAGTTCATCATATAATCATCATTATTTCCTTTTGCTTGCACGACCGAATGATGTGAATAATAATAATAATAGTGCACGTGCATTGGACTAAGCTAGAATCTGCAAGCATTCAATAAACAAGAGAAGACAAGGCAATATGGGTTCTTTTGTCAGATCAACAATAATATATATAAGAGCCACTTCAACAATTTAATAATGGTCTTCTCCTATCGACCCCCAAAGAAAAGAAAAGAAATAAAACTATTTACACGGGAGAGCTCCCAACAAGTAAAAGAAGAACATGAAATATTTTTGGGTTTTCTTTTTAATTACTACTACAAGCATGGAAAGTAAACTAAATAAAAGCTACAACTAAATTTTTTTGGTTTTTCCTAAGGTTTATTAAACACACAAAAATAAAGCATAAAAAGGAAAGTAAAGTAGCATGGATGATACAATGAAAAAGTATGAGCACCGACACCTAGCAATGAGTGTGTGAACATAAATGTAATGTCGGTGGGAAATACGTACTCCCCCAAGCTTAGGCTTTTGGCCTAAGTTGGTCTATGGCCACGGCTGGCCTGGCGGATATCCATAATAATAGTTGGGGTCATACTGAGATGCAGCGGCTATCGCCTCCTGCGCTGTAGTGTGGCGAGGAGCGGCCTCCGCTCTCCTCTCATACTCATCTGCCTCCTCTCTGGTAATAACATATCTTCCTTTTGCCTGATGATCAAAGAAGGCAGGAGCAGGGAGAGTAATATGGACAGCACGGCGTCTGTCAAAGATTAGTCGATACTGGAGAGGTGATTCATTCCTCTCGACAAAGTGAAGATGAAAATTCAAACCTCCTCACAAAGGAACTAATGAGATTGTGATACTGGCTGCACTTCTCTTCCTCGAAGATCACAAGATCAGCGTTACGCAAATATGCGTTAAATTCTTCCTTAATTCCTGCTTGATCCATAAAGTTCTCAGAAGGCCATTCATAAGGACGCACTAGAGCATCTCTTGGTGGCTCATCATCAGCATCACGCATTGCAAGCCTGGGTCCTTGCTTCCTTGAAGAACCACCCTGGAACATTTTTCTAAGCATATTTCTTCCTCTGAAAAATTCCGAAAATTTTTAGTAACGTCAAAATAAAAGGAAGCCAAACTCAATAATATTGATAGCAACTACTCCTACAAGTGCCTAGGGCCTATATCATGCATTAAAACTACTTTTGACCTTATAAATTTGACATGCAAGCTCAAGAACAGGGTCACCTAAGCAAAAAAAAATTGCAATGAGTAAAGCACTAGAACAAAAACTAATTGGACCAATGGAGGAGTCACATACCAAGGAACAATCTCCCCAAGCAGTTTTGTGAGAGGTGCTTTGAGCAAGGAGATCAAAAATGGTAGCAAAATGAGCTAGAACTCGTGCTTGAGCTGGATATTCGTGTTTGTGGGAGGAAGAAGAAGTGTGTGGGTGCAGGAATAAGTGGAGGAGGGCCACCGTGGACCCACGAGGCAGGGGGCGCCCAGGGGGGGTAAGGCGCGCCCTCCACCCTCGTGGGCAGGTGGGTGACCCCCTTGTTGTGTTCTCAGAGCCAAATATTCTCAAATATTCTAGAAAAAATCATATTTAAATTTCAGGGCATTTGGAGAACTTTTATTTTCGGGGTATTTTTATATTACACGGATAATCAGATAACACACAGAAAAAATACTATTTTATTTTATTTAATATGAATAACAGAAAGTAAAAGTGGGGTACAGAAGGTTGTGCCTTCTAGTTTCATCCATCTCATGATCATCAAAAGGAATCCACTAACAAGGTTGATCAAGTCTTGTTAACGAACTCATTCCGAATAACATGGAACCGGAGAAATTTCGAATAACACTATGTTACCTCAACGGGGATATGCACATCCCCAATAATAAGAATATCATATTTCTTCTTGACAGTAGGAAGAGGAAATTCAAAACCTCCAAATATAATCGATGGAATTTTTCCAATAGAGTTGATATTATGAACTTGAGGTTGTTTCCTCAGAAAGTGTACCGTATGCTCATTACCATTAACATGAAAAGTGACATTGCCTTTAGTGCAATCAATAACAGACCCTGCAGTATTCAAAAAGGGTCTTCCAAGAATAATAGACATACTATCGTCCTCGGGAATATCAAGAATAACAAAGTCCGTTAAAATAGTAATATTTGCAACTACAACAGGCACATCCTCACAAATACCGACAGGTATAGCAGTTGATTTATCAGCCATTTGCAAATATATTTCAGTAGGTGTCAACTTATTCAAATCAAGTCTACGATATAAAGAGAGAGGCATAACACTAACACCGGCTCCAAGATCACATAAAGCAGTTTTAACGTTGTTTCTTTTAATGGAGCATGGTATAGTTGGTATACTCGGATCTCCAAGTTTCTTTGGTATTCCACCCTTAAAAGTATAATTAGCAAGCATGGTGGAAATTTCAACTTCCGGTATCTTTCTCTTATTTGTAACAATATCTTTCATATACTTAGCATAAGGATTCATTTTGAGCATATCAGTTAATCGCATACGCAAAAAGATAGGTCTAATCATTTCAGCAAAGCGCTCAAAATCCTCATCATCCTTTCTCTTGGATGGTTTGTGAGGAAAAGGCATGGGTTTCTGAACCCATGGTTCTCTTTCTTTACCGTGTTTCCTAGCAACAAAGTCTTTCTTATCATAACGTTGATTCTTTGATTGTGGGTTATCAAGATCAACAGCAGGTTCAATTTCTATATCATTATCATTGCTAGGTTGAGCATCATCATGAACATTATCATTAACCTTATCACTAGTTTTAGGTTCATTACCAGATTGTGTTTCAACATCAGAAATAGAAATATCATTTGGATTCTCAGGTGTTTCAGCAATAGGATCACTAGAAGCATGCAAAGTCCTGTCATTTTTCTTTTTCTTCCTTTTAGAAGGACTAGGTGCATCTATATTATTTCTCTGAGAATCTTGCTCAATTCTCTTAGGGTGGCCTTCAGGATACAAAGGTTCCTGAGTCATTTTACAACCTCTAGTCATAACTCTAACAGCATTATCATTATTCTTACTATTCAATTCGTTGAGCAAATCATTTTGAGCTTTAAGTACTTGTTCTACTTGAGTGGTAACCATAGAAGCATGTTTACTAATAAGTTTAAGTTCACCTTTGACATTAGCTATATAATCACCCAAGTGTTCAAGCATATTTGAATTGTATTTCAATTGTCTACCAAATAAGCATTAAAATCTTCTTGCTTAGCCATAAATTTATCAAACTCATCTAAGCATGGGCTAGCAAACTTAGTAAATGGGATTTCAGCTTTATCATATCTATAGAGAGAATTTACCTTTACTACCTGTGTCAGGTTATCAAGACCATGAGTTTCTTCACTAGGTGAAGGATTAAGATCATATGTTTCTTCGACAGGCAGTAAATTAAGACCATGTATTTCTTCAATACGAGGTAAATTCTTAACATCTTCAGCTTTAATACCTTTTTCTTTCATAGATTTCTTTGCCTCTTGCATATCTTCAGGACTGAGAAATAGAATACCCCTCTTCTTCGGAGTTGGTTTAGGAATTGGCTCCAGAGGTGTCCAATTATTTTCATTTGTCAACATATTATTCAATAGAATTTCAGCTTCATCCGGTGTTCTTTCGCTGAAAACAGAACCAACACAACTATCCAGGTAATCTCTGGAAGCATCGGTTAGTCCATTATAGAAGATATCAAGTATTTCATTTTTCTTAAGAGGATGATCAGGCAAAGCATTAAGTAATTGGAGAAGCCTCCCCCAAGCTTGTGGGAGACTCTCTTCTTCAATTTGCGCAAAATTATATATATATATATATATATATATATATATATATATATATATATATATATATATATCCCTAAAAGTAGCTTGTTTCTTATGAGCAGGGAAATATTTAGCAGAGAAGTAATAAATCATATCCTGGAGACTACGCACACAACCAGGATCAAGAGAATTAAACCATATCTTAGCATCACCCTTTAATGAGAATGGAAATATTTTAAGGATATAAAAGTAGCGAGTTCTCTCATCATTAGTGAACAGGGTAGCTATATCATTTAATTTAGTAAGATGTGTCAGATTCATAGCCATGAAAAGGATCAGATTCAACCGAAGTAACTATATCAGGATCAACAGAGAATTCATAATCCTTATCGGTAACACAGATAGGTGCAGTAGCAAAAGCAGGGTCAGGTTTCATTCTAGCATTTAGAGATTGCTGATTCCATTTAGCTAATAACCTCTTGAGTTCGTATCTATCTTTGCAAGCTAAAATAGCTAAAGAAGCTTCTTTATCAAAAACATAACCCTTAGGAATAGCAGGCAAGTCTTCATAGTCACATTCATTAGTATTATCATATTCAATATTTTCAATCTCTCTAGCCCTAGCAAGTTGTTCATCAAGAAATTCACCAAGTGGCACAGTAGTATCAAGCATAGAAGTAGTTTCATCATAAGTATCATGTATAGCAGAAGTGGCATCATCAATAACATGCGACATATCAAAACGAATAGCAGAAGCAGGTTTAGGTGTCGCAAGCTTACTCAAAACAAAAGGTGAATCAAGTGCAGAGCTAGATGGCAGTTCCTTACCTCCCCTCGTAGTTGAGGGATAAATCTTGGTTCTTGGATCTTTCAAGTTCTTCATAATGATAAGCAGATATAAATACCAAGTGACTCAAAGAATAGAGCTATGCTCCCCGGCAACGGCGCCAGAAAATAGTCTTGATAACCCACAAGTATAGGGGATCGCAACAGTTTTCGAGGGTAGAGTATTCAACCCAAATTTATTAATTCGGCACAAGGGGAGCCAAAGAATATTCTCAAGTATTAGCAGCTGAGTTGTCAATTCAACCACACCTGGAAACTTAATATCTACAGCAAAGTGTTTAGTATCAAAGTAATATTATAGTAGTGGTAATGGTAGCAAAAGGTAACAGTAGTAAAAGTAATGTTATTGGTATTTTGTAGTGATGATAGCAATAGCAACGGAAAAGTAAATAAGCGAAGAACAATATATGGAAATCTCGTAGGCAATGGATCGGTGATGGAGAATTATGCCGGATGTGGTTCATCATGTAACAATCATAACCTAGGGTGACATAGAACTAGCTCTAGTTCATCAATGTAATGTAGGCATGTATTTCGAATATAGTCATACGTGCTTATGGAAAAGAACTTGCATGACATATTTTGTCCTACCCTCCCGTGGTAGCGGGGTCCTTACGGAAACTAAGGGATATTAAGGCCTACTTTTAATAGATTACCGGAACAAAGCATTAACACATAGTGAATACATGAACTCCTCAAACTACGGTCATCACCGGTAAGTATCCCGATTATTGTCACTTCGGGGTTAACGGATCATAACACATAATAGGTGACTATAGACTTGCAAGATAGGATCTAGAACTCTCATATATTGATGAAAATATAATAGGTTCAGATCTGAAATCATGGCACTCGGGCCCTAGTGACAAGCATTAAGCATAGAAAGTCATAGCAACATCAATATATGAGAGTTCAGCAACATCAACATCTCAGAACATAGTGGATACTAGGGATCAAACCCTAACAAAACTAACTCGATTACATGATAGATCCCATCCAACCCATCACCGTCTAGCAAGCCTACGATGGAATTACTCACGCACGGCGGTGAGCATCATGAAATTGGTGATGGAGGATGGTTGATGATGATGATGGCGACGGATTCCCCTCTCCGGAGCCCCGAACGGACTCAAGATTAGCCCTCCCGAGAGGTTTTAGGGCTTGGCGGCGGCTCCGTATCATAAAACACGATGAATTCTCCTCTCTGATTTTTTTCTCCCCGAAACACAATATATAGAGTTGGAGTTGGAGTCGGAGGAGCTCCAAGGGGGCCACGAGGTAGGGGGGCGCACCCTAGGGGGGCAGGCGTGCCCCCCGCCCTCGTGGACAGGTGGTGGTCCCCCTGGCCTTCATGTTTTGCAAGTATTTTTTATATTTTCCAAAAAGTTGCTCCGTGAAGTTTCAGGTCATTCCGAGAACTTTTGTTTCTGCACATAAATAACACCATGGTAATTCTGCTGAAAACAGCGTCAGTCCGGGTTAGTTCCATTCAAATCATGCAAGTTAGAGTCCAAAACAAGGGCAAAAGTGTTTGGAAAAGTAGATACGGCAGAGATGTATCAGCAGGGTGTATGAAGGGTGCACGGGATGGGAGCAAAAGTTCCCTTCTCGACCCACTTTTAGGTGTTTGGCAGAGTGCATGAAGGGTTGATGAGTCCACACTAGTAGGTTAACACAAATACACGAAGAGGAAACAACTATATTGAGATGAAAGTGCAACCAAACACACCCACACGCTTTGTGCTACAGTGACTGATCTGCACCGTCTGAGTTTGATCCAATGGTCATGTTGCGCTGAGACATGGACATGCCCTTGTAGAGGGCGCCTAAACACCACTGAAGTCCCTCTGATTCTCGAGGCGCACGATGTTGGTGATGCAGGGGGCGAAACGGCTGAAAGGCAATGCAATCTACGGGAAGGCGGAGGGCGCCAGCTGAGGAGCGGGGAATCTTTTGGTTTTCACCATGGTAAAACACCAGTCGATGACTTCTCACATGGTGGAGCAGTGGGTTTTACAGGCGGAGTCATCATGACTAATTGTTGTCGCGCCTGCTCCCGTCAATCAAAAAAATAAAAATCCTGCCGCGCCTGCTCCCGTCAATCAAAAAATTAAAAATCCTGCCGCACCCAAACACTAGAGCAACTCTGCGGTGGATATTTAAATTTACCTGCCGGCAAGTAGATAAAAAAAGGTGAAAAAACAAATGTGGCGGCGGCCTAGCAAATCGGTCGAACTAGCCCAACTAGCTAGCCATCGTGCTTCACTGATGTACTCGGCAGGAAAGGTGGTCTTTCGTGATTTGATAACTCATTTACTTGCTTCGGCGAAAACGCGCGGTAGGGCGTCCCATGTCAGGAAGAATATATGCGTGCACCACTTGGGAGGACCCCGAAACCGCGCGGTAGGGTGTGCCATGTCTTGGCACGGAGGAAAAATGTGCGTGTAAAAATATATTGTATCAGACGTAGTACATATGGTTCGACCTCGGGACCCAACCAGTCGGTCGAAAACACCCCACTAGCCACACAGCTTCATCACGCTAACATGGCACGGAGGATAGCTGTGGTTAGCTCCGTCTCGACCAGCCATAACGTCTCTTGTTCTAGGCAATTATTCTATTTTCCAAGCTTTTTTTAGTTGTAATAACACCACGGCAAGCTAGCGCCACTCTTCGTGTGTGCCCGTGCAAAGGTTAGATGATGGAGAGAAGAGAGAGATCGCAGACCTGGGACCCACCAGTAAGTGAGTCAACGGTCACGCATGTGTTGACGAGGCACTCCCTCTACTCTACTCAACATAATACTATATAAAATCAAGTTATGGGACAAAGCCAACAACCATTGTTGTTTCAGGCTATCGACTTATGCTTTGTAGTCCAGGTTGCCAGTTCGAATCTCATCTTTCAAATTTGTTATTTTTAGGTTCAATTTTGATTAATGACAAGTGGGACCCCCGTGTGTTGTTCCGATATTTCAGTGTAGGATGGTTTTTTTGAACAAACACTTTGCGCGGTTAGACAAGTAACGGCACGAGTTACACATATTTTGCAAGTTTACGAACAAAAATGACAGCGGCATAGAATATCACATCCACCCCGTAGCTTAGATGCTATGGTGATACGAGTTTTTACACCGTTGGAAGTGAGATCCAATAGCTTGGGAGTAGTCTTTGTAATTATGCGCAATTTCCAAACTCACGAAAGGCTTTTTTGCAAATAAAACCTTCAGGCCTCGTGTGTGCCGCTGCATCTTGGATCCAATGGCTCCCCGTTGCTCATATTAGGTGCTCCCCGTAGCTTAATTACCCGCTATGGTGATATGAGCATCTAGGTCGTATGATCAGTGATCAGATGGCACATGCGTAGTACTTGTACTTTCTGCGCAATTCCCAAACTCTCTCAGTCGTATATTGCAAAAACATTCAAATCTCCTACTTTGGGCCATTAGATCTCCTTGAACTCGTATCACCATAGAATCTACGGTGCGAGAGCACCTCATATTCTCCCGTGCGAGAAAACATAAGGTGCTCTCGCAGCTTGGATGCTACAGTGATACAAGCTTCGAGGTCGTTTGATCTAAGATCCAATGGTGTCTGAGCATTCTTTGTGCTTGTAAGCAATGGCCGAACTCTTTGGGGGATTTTCTGCAAAAAGAACATTCGAACCACCAAGGAGGTGTTGGGTCACAAATCCAACGGCTCCGAAGAGCTTGTATCACCAAAGCATCTAAGGTGTGGTAGCACATGATATTTTTACATACACGAGAATATGATGTCCTCCTTCATCTTAGATGCTATGGTGATACGAGCTTCGAGGTCGTTGGATATGGGATCCAAGGGCATCTGAGTAGTTTTTGTACAAATCGTGTGCAATTCTCAAACTCATCAAGGTTTCCTGTAAAAATATTAAGACATCATGTGAGTTGCTATATCTCAGATCTACAAGCTCCAAGCAACTCGTATCGGCATATAGCATCTAAGGTATGGGGGCACATGATATTCTCCCGGGGAGGAGGGGTGCGGGTGCACAACCAATCGGTGGTTGGGAGGGTGGGGACAAATATAATCTAAACAACCCTAAACAGAGCTACAAGCTCCAAGCAACTCGTATCGGCATATAGCATCTAAGGTATGGGGGCACATGATATTCTCCCGGGGAGGAGGGGTGGGGGTGCACAACCAATCGGTGGTTGGGAGGGTGGGGACAAATATAATCTAAACAACCCTAAACAGAGCTTCACAATTTTATCTAAGGTCGAGGGGTTGACCCCCAACAATCATAGCTCCGCCTAATTAAACACAACATTTGCATGTACTGTAGTACTAGACTTAATATTCATGTTTCAGTTTCATGTTCATTTTAAATATTGAATTGAGGACCATGCATGTCTTATTTTACTCCCTTCGTTCCTAAATATTAGTCTTTTTTGAGATTTCAAATGGACTGGCACATACGGATGTATATAGACATATTTTAGAGTGTAGATTCACTCATTTTGCTCCGTATGTAGTCACTTGTTGAAATCTCTAAAAGACTAATATGTAGGAACAAAAGGAGTATTTTTGAATTCGTGTCATACATGCATGGTTTGGAAAAATAGAATGCACTATACTTATTGGATTGTTGTTGTGTTCGTGTGTGTGTGTGTGGTCATATGCTTGATACGTACAAAGTTTTCTCACCTCCATATTGTTCATATTTTAAATTTGAATTTGCATTGAAAAACTTACTAGGGATACCATGAAATGTGAAATCCACGTTGAGATCACTATATCACAAGCTCACTCTAATTCAACAACTTGTCGTAAATCAATTACCACGTTGAGATTAGTATTTGCAAGGAAAATACGGGCATTGTAATACACATAGATTTGTTCGGCAATTTGAAAGGTTCCTTTCGTATTCTCGAATGATAGGACCCAACGGCGTACCAGCCAGACCTTGGCTTGTGTTGATCCTAAAAATAAAAAATAAAAAACCGAGCTCGTGTCCTTCTGGTGGCGTGCGTGGTACGCACATTAGGCAACCCCAACCAGTCGAGCCTCCGTGTTTCGAGTCAAAATATCTGGCGGCCAGAATTCCAGCCCTAGGAAACTCCCCTCATGTCCCCGGTCCATAATGACTACCGATGAACAACGGAGGGATGCTTTATTAACTAGACAACGTTACCTACCGTGCCAAGCACGGTTCAATTCCCTCGGTCGCCGCTCGCCAAGGTCACCCGTCAACTGCATTGCCTAGTACTACTACTACTACACCAGGATGAGCACAGAATTGAGCCCATTTGTTCGTGCCTAGTACTTGAGTTAATATATCAGGCAATGCACTAGTACGAAGGGATTATCCTTTTACTCTGCATATATAACTTGTCTGAAGTCTAACTAAGCAAAATGTTTGACCAAATCCTTTCTTAAGAAATACAACAAGACAAATGTATGGCTTGAAAATTTATTGCATGATGCAGGTTATGATATTATTTCGAATCCTGGATCTTAAATTTTAGAAAATCCGAAAGTGACCATAAATTCTTGAAACTGAGCATGGTCACGTGATATGGCACAAATATTACTTCGTAATTTTTTCTTCAATTTGAGACAAGCTGCTTATGACAAGTTGCACAAATGAAGAGCCAAGGTATTTTAGAACAATGACCTGTCATGTTAAGGCGAACGCTTTCACTATTGAAACCGTGGGCGTTTACGTGCCGCCACAAGTCCCGCTTCTCATCGACAGGTGCCGTCCGAGCAAGTGTGTGAGTCGGCGGGAGGCGTGCGAGTAGACCACTGCGTCGGCTGACAGGGAGGCGTGCGAGCAGACCGGTGTGAAGGCTCAGCGGGAGGCGGGCCCTTTAACCAGGTTCCGCCCACCACCTTCGTCCCAACTGCTCCCACTTTTAATATCATCGGCACCGCAGTTTAAAATCAACCCTGCACTACCCAGTATCGCTACAATCTTCTCTCTTCCTCTTCGATTCTCCTATCGTCTACCTCCAACCAGCCTGAGCTTAACGTACGCCATGACGCATCCCGATGGTCTGCCCTTAGTCTTCCAGTTTCCTGAGGAAGACACCCAGCCGGAGTCTCAAGAACATAAGGCGCTTTGGGACGAGCTTGAACTGGCCTTGCGGGAAGACGCCGCGCCTGTCCCCGCTCCCGTTCCGGCTCCCATTGCCCCGACTGCGCGAGCGCTCATCCCCGTCGCATTGATGGGCTGGGAGCCGCACATTGTCGCCGAGCTTGATGCCACGGGGTTCCACGAGGTCCCCACGGACTTTCACGCACCCGTGCACCTGCCAGCGCATGCGCCTGCGCGTGCACTGACGCGCACACCCGTGCCGATGCCCGTGCACCTGCGAGCACATGCGCCTGCGCGTGCACGGACGTGCGTGCCCATGCACACGAATGTTTCCGCCGCTCCATTGACAGCGCATGTCTCCGCGCGGGTGCCAGTGCCCCCCTCAGCAGCATGGATGGCCGCCGTCGACCGCTTCCTTGCACCAACGCCAGTCGCCTCCTCCCGCCAGTTGACTCGCTCCGAAGTCCAGAACATTTTGGCCTTCCTTGAAGCTAGGCCAACATCCAGGAGTAGCCGTCGCCGTCGGTCAGTGGCCCGATGACACACAGAGCACGACAGAGGAGCCACTTCCCACCGCAAGATGCCCCCACCCCCTCCCCCCGCCGCCGCCGCGTAATCTAAATTTGCCATGAAAACCATTCGGATTGCCATGCTTAAAATCCAAATGTTTATCATTTCCATTTATTTTAGATCGATCGTCGTATAATTCAAAGTCGGAGTCAAACTGAACGAAATCTATGGTTTGATCGATTGAATGTTCTGCTAGAGCCGTATCAAATTAAATATAAAACGTCATCAAGCCACATGTATTCCTTGTCATCCAACGACCTAGACTGCTTCAATGTCGAGCGCTCAACACGTTTAGCGTGCAGTTAATTTCATGCCAAAAATAGTGCTAATCACATAATAACACCCAAATAATATCCTACTTAATATCCGCATGCACTTAATATACTTCCAAATTAACGTGCATTGCACGTACACACTGACTAGTGCTGCTATTACGTGAAACTGGTGCCGTAACTTGTGAACGCATCCAGATATGGTCAACAGCAACATCGCCCGCGAGTTCTTCGTGTTTGCCCGTGTGTCTAAACACGGAAGGGGAGGAGAGAGAGAGCACACATGAAACCCACCAGTAAGTGAAGGCGAATAGTACTAAAAATAATATTACATGTTATCCATTAAATAGGTTGTGGTAATATAAAAACATTATGTGAACAAAGGGAGGTACAACAAACATTGTTGTTCTACGTATGTTGCCTATTGACGTGCGGCTTGAAGGCCCTGGTCGCATGTTCGATCCTCGTCCTTTATTTTTTAATTTGTATATGGGTCCAAATTTGTTTCATGACATGTGGGCCCCCTCGGTGTGTAGTTTGTAGCACTTTAATTTGTGGGTCGAAATTTGTTCCATTCCAAGTGGACTATCGGTGTGTAGTTTTGTAGCTTATTTATAATAATTAAAGAGAACAACAGAGTTTTTTGCAACAATACCATGGTGCGACGTTGAAGGCGAGAAAGGCGTGCGTGAGAGTGACGACCGAGCCAGAGGGAAATCAACTAGGGGAGTTGCGGGGGTTGCAACGGTGTTTGGAGTAGTTGTGGGCCGAATGCTACGAAAATATAATCTAAACCGACCGGAATAAATGCCTACACAAATTAATCCAAGGTTGGAGTGCCCCTCGCAATGTAAATAGCTCCGGCTTTGCGAGGGATGGAGAGGTAGCTTCAATGTGTGGAAGATACGGCGTGAGAAAGCAAGGTCAATCGAGAGACATATAGATAGAGAGACAAAGTGAGTGTGGTCCGACATTCATTGAACAGATATATATGATCTGGAGAGATATTGTACGATTGAGCTTTTGGCAAGGGTGAGGGCTGTGAGATAGAGCTCGAGAGATGATCCAGTCACAGACGTGTAGATATATTTTGTGCGTGGGAGGAAGCAAGGCCAATTGATCACATAGGGTCGTCGTGTGATCGAAAGAGTGAGACAGGTTGGAGAGAGTGACCTAGATAGACAATGTGCGTGAGAGAGTATACAATGTGAATAGGTCGAATTGGGCTCAAACATGGTGATATATTGTTTTTGTCCGAGAAAGAGCAAGGTCAATCGAGACATACAAAGAGAGAGAGGGAGAGAGAGGGGGGAGAGAGAGAGATTGAGCGAGCGTGGCCCGCCATGAGGTCAAAAGAGTGGGGGCGGCTTGGATGGACTGACCTAGATAGACAATCTGCGTGAGAGAGTATAGAGTGTGTCGATCGACGCCCGAACAGGGAGATAAATCATTTGTGTGTGAAAGAAAATGAGGTTAAACGGGACTCAGATAAAGAGAGCGAGATTGAGCAAGTGTGGCCCGCCGTGCGGAAGAAATAGTGAGATAGTCTCGAGGGAGTGACCTAGATAGACAACGTGTGTGCGTGTACACGAGAGGTTGGGGCTAGATAGGCAATGCATGTATTTAGCACGAGAGGGTGAGAGGGAGAGAGAGAGAGAGCTCGGCATGGGGTGCAATGGCGGGTGTGTGAGGTAAATACATTTGGTAACAGAGTGGAAAAAGGGGGTTGTGTAGTTGAGAGAGTTAGAGATCGAAACATGGAGAGAAAGAATGAATGTGCGTTGGAAACTGATAGCTTCCTAAGGTGGTTAGGAGAGGAAGATTGACCGATATAGGAAGTATGTA
>NC_041380.1:262039412-262084030 GCF_002162155.2 Triticum dicoccoides
GCTAAAAACAACATTTGAATGTAGATAGTACGAGACTTAATATCGATGTTTCAATTTGGTGCACATTGTAAGATTTGAACTGAGGACCATGCATATGGGTAATTATTTCGAATTCGTGCCATACTAGGTTTTGAAAAGTTTACATTGACTCGATTGGTTGTGCTATTTTGTAGGTCATATGTTTGAATCCATCTAATAGTTTTCTCACTACCATGGTGTTCATCATATACATATGAATTTGTATTAAAAAAAGTAGCGTGGATACAGTGAAATGTGAAATCCACGTTAGAATTGGAGATCGCTATGTGACACACACTCTAATTCAAATAACTAATTATGTGACACACACTCTAATCCACGTTAGCGTGGATACCGTGGATACCATTTCGTTTTTTTCAAATAACTCCTCATTAGTTAATCTATAGTATCTCGTTTCGAATGACTAATTATTTGTAAGGAAAACACGGGCATGGTAATACATACAGATTCATTTGCAAATGAAAGAAGATTCGTTTGCATTTTCAAATCTCCTCTCAAATGTAGGGCACCAGGCAGACTAGGGTCATGTCGTGGTGGTCGCGTGTGTCGTACTGTGGCTTAGCACCCAGCCACCCACCCAGATGATGCTTCGGTGCCTTAAGGCACCTACCTTTGTGTCTATGACATGTGGGCCCAATAGGTGGCTGGCCTACATGTCAGTGACCCAAAGGCAGGTGCCTTCAAGGCACCGAAGTTGCATCCCACCCACCCCCTCCCTCCCTCCCCCCCCCCAAAAAGGACGACGACAAAATAAGTTCGCGCTTCCACGTTTCGGATTGAAATATCTGGCGGCCCCAATTCCAGCCGTGCAAAATCTCCCTTCTCCACCGTCCCCTTCCGCGCCTAGATTGCTCAAATCCCTAATTCGCCGCCAACCCAAGCAAAGTTCGAATCGCCCCTCGTCTCATCTCTTTCCCCAACTCTATGTCAGACGACAACAACGAAGACGACGGTCGCGCTTCACCACCGCACCAGAGCTACCTCATCTACGCCCTCGTCCACCGCACTGGGTGGTCCACCGGCAACGTCAGCCACCGCAACCGACGTGCCTCACAGACACCGACTTCCACCGCATCAGGTGCGCTTCACCGACGCCGTCTCCCAGCTCACTGGGGCTACTTCACCGAGCACATCGTCGCACCTCCGCCCCCCGAGGCCGCTGGGGCTTCACCAACGGTCTCGTCCACTGCATCGTAGCGCTCCGCTGCCACTCAAGATCTGCATCCGTGCGCGGCCAGCCAACGCCAGCGCATCACCCTCAACGACTCTGAAGTGACCCGCACTCTAGCTAGGCGAGCATGCCCAAACGCCGGCCCGAACTAGGTATCCACACATCACTCCCTTATGCAATGTTCCGATGATGTTTGGATATCCTTTCACTACTCTCTTAGCTTACACACCTATGCAACTCTGACTTTAACTCTTATTTCTTCTGGAGATATCATCTGAAACAAGCAAATCCATTTTTTAGCGAAGCATGACAGCGCTACGGGATCTGGTACACATCCTGCACACCCGTATAACCTTGTAAGTATCTGTCCTCCTGTACAACAACAAGGTCGATTCCTATTATTTTATCAACCATTCGCCGTGTCAAAAATGTAGAGGGGAATGCAAGGAGCACAAGGCCCGCACATCCAAGCAAGTGGTAACATGGACTTGTACATGGAACATCCCAAGCGCAAGCAGAGCTGAAGTGAGCCTGTACAACAAGCTAGCGTAAGTTCCTGCATTTCATTTAATTCGTACTGGCATTCATGTATGATTTGTGTGCAGTGGCGGATCCACGAATTCAAGTTACCAGGGGCGAACATTTAACTTAAAAAATACGAAGGCCCTTGCACTCCGGAGATCAACATAACTTGAGAAATGTGAAGCTACATGCACTTTGAAAACCAGCTAATGATCCAAAGTAGTGTTGGGGAACGTAGTAATTTCAAAAAAATTCCTACGCACACGCAATATCATGGTGATGCATAGCAACGAGAGAGGAGAGTATCTTCCACGTACCCTCGTAGACCGTAAGCGGAAGCGTTATAAGAACGCGGTTGATGTAGTCGTACATCTTCACGATCCGACCGATCCAAGTACCGAACGTACGGCACCTTCGAGTTCAGCACACGTTCAGCTCGATGACGTCCCACGAACTCCGATCCAGCAGAGCTTCACAAGAGAGTTCCGTCAGCACGACGGCGTGATGACGGTGATGATTTTGCTACCGATGCAGGGCTTCGCCTAAGCACCGCTACGATATGATCGAGGTGGATTATGGTGGAGGGGGGCACCGCACACTGCTTGGAACAATCAACTTGTGTGTCCTAGGGTGCCCCCTTGCCCCCGTATATAAAGGAGCAAGGGGGGAGGCCGGCCGGCCCTTGCAGGGCGCGCCAGGAGGAGTCCTCCTCCTAGTAGGAGTATAACGCCCCTTTCCTACTCCTACTAGGAGGGGGAAAGGAAGGAGGAGAGGGAGAAGGAAAGGGGGCGCCGCACCCCCCCTTCCCTAGTCCAATTCGGACCAGAGGGGGAGGGGGGCGCAGCCTGCCCTGGCCGGCCCTCTCTCTCTCCACTAAGGCCCATTACTTCTCCCGGGGGGGTCCGGTAACCCTCCGGCACTCCAGTTTTCTCCTAAATCACCCGGAACACTTCCGGTATCCGAATATAGTCGTACAATATATCAATCTTTATGTCTCGACCATTTCGAGACTCCTCATCAAGTCCGTGATCACATCCGAGACTCCAAACTACCTTTGGTACATCAAATCACATAAACTCATAATATCGATCGTCACCGAACGTTAAGCGTGAAGACCCTACGGGTTCGAGAACGACACGTCTCTGGTCAATAACCAATAGCGGAACCTGGATGCTCATATTGGCTCCTACATATTCTACGAAGATCTTTATCGGTCAAACCGCATAACAACATACGGTGTTCCCTTTGTCATCGGTATGTTACTTGCCCCAGATTCGATCGTTGGTATCACAATACCTAGCTCAATCTCGTTACCGGCAAGTCTCTTTAATCGTTCCGTAATGCATCATCCCGCAACTAACTCATTTGTTGCATTGCTTGCAAGGCTTATAGTGATGTGCAATACCGAGAGGGCCCAGATATACCTCCCCGACAATCGGAGTGACAAATCCTAATCTCGATCTATGCCAACTCAACAAGTACCATCGGAGACACCTGTAGAGCACCTTTATAATCACCCAGTTATGTTGTGACGTTTGGTAGCACACAAAGTGTTCCTCCAGTAATCGGGAGTTGCATAATCTTATAGTCATAGGAACATGTATAAGTCATGAAGAAAGCAATAGCAGTAAACTAAAACGATCAAGTGCTAAGCTAACAGAATGGGTCAAGTCAATCACATCATTCTCATAATGATGTGATCCCATTTATCAAATGACAACTCATGTCTATGGTTAGGAAACATAACCATCTTGGACCAACGAGCTAGTCAAGTAGAGGTATACTAGTGACACTTTGTTTGTCTATGTATTCACACATGTATTATGTTTCGGTTAATACAATTCTAGCATGAATAATAAATATTTATCATGAAATAAGGAAATAAATAATAATTTATTATTGCCTCTAGGGCATATTTCCTTTAAGTAGTTCAGATTATAAACACTAAATGATGCAAGCACCAAAAAACACAAAATGCAACATGGTGTACAAGGACTACAAACATGGTCTGTACCTGCTTGAATTATTCGTTCTCTGGCTGAAAATATCGAAGTGTAATTGCACCTATAACTAGTGCGCAAACTGCATATCAATATATCTATCCTGCACAAGTATGCCAATAGTTTCAAACAATAGATTAGAAAAGTATTTATGCTACGTTGTCATGATACGGGGACTTTCTGGTAGATAGCCTCGACGTTTCCTCAAGCCATGAAAATGCACTATAATTTGCTTGTCATCAATGCCTGCAAATCTCTATGTCTCTCTCAACATAGCAGATCATCATTAGACACTAAATACTTCAATGGGAGCTTGCAAAATGCTTGCATTAGATCCCTCATTAGACACTATATGTTCATCACCAGGAGCATGTAAAATGTTTGCATCAAATCCTTCATCAGTAGTCTGTTCATTAGACACTTCAGGCTCAAGAACAACATGAGCTTGGATGTTTGCACCGGAAACTTGGTTAGATACATCAGATTCAGTCAGTTCAATATTGATTGGAGGAGAGTTATAATAAGTAGAAATTGGTTTCATTTTCTCATAGATTCCCTACATACAAATAGTTTTACAACACCGTCAGGTTTAACTATTGGCTAGAAATTGAAGAGTTGAATTAGATATAATCAGGGATGTGATGTACCTGCTCGTTGCGCATGCTACTCTTGCAAGCTGTGACTGTCCGTTTGCGCAAGCTCGATGCCACGCTCGTGCTGCCGCCGTTGCCTCGCACATAGGCTACACCTAGGGTTGGATCTTCATCTTCTTGTCCTTCCGTTCGCTTGAAGCCTGGCAGCCGCCCTCCAACGAGGGCGCGAGGAAGTGATGTGTCGGTCTGTCCAGCGGTGGCTAGGTTAGGAGAAAACCAGACTGGAGGCTGGAGCAAATGAATTGGGATTTTTCCTGCTGTCGATCGATATGGGAGGCGCTTCTTTGGGCCGCGAGCCTGCTATAGGGCCTGCCTTGCACTTATGTTATTGGCCCATCCAAATTGAAACATTTTTCTTCATTTTTTACATTGCCTGCTCGTGCGTTGGGACGAACAAAACTAGCCTGGGCCAACCTGGACGACTCAAACTAGGTGCACACTTTCCAGCCACCCGAGGCGGCCGCCCATACCAGCCCCTATGGTGGCGTCGCCCCTTTTTGCGTGTATGATTGGGGTAGTGAAAATATTCCGATGGCGCTTTTGATTTACCCATAGAATGGTTGAATTGCTTGTTTCTATGAACTGAGTTCGCCAATAATGTGAAGGATGCCAGTCTTTTCATCCTATTGTAGATTCCTTAGATCTCGATAAGCTAGAAGTAATCGCATGAAATATACAGTAAAAGCTAGTGTGATGTGTGTGGCTACAACTAGTTTGACTACACATCCTCATATAAAATATCAAGGATGCATCATCTTACCAGATTAACCATTCGACTTACCAATGCAGCGTGGGAAGAAAGAAGTATTGGGACTGCATATCCAAGTAATTGATGCCATGGACTCCTTCGTACAACCTTGTAAGCAAAAAAGAAGTTGCAGTGTGCCTGTACAAAGAACTAGCGTAAGTTCAGTTACCTGCTTCTCGGAATTTTAGTTAGCCACTTATTGCAAAATTGTTCAATTACGTTGCTTGGCTTAATTTAGTTTGCTACTGATTACATAATGCCACAGCCTGTTAATCCTATTATAGACTGCGCCTATCTATGTGTTTGATACTTACTGTTAAGAATTACCTGTCTGCCTGAACTTAAATAGCTACTTGTTTGTTTAACTGCTTTGCTGCTGCAACAATAGGTTATAATGATGTTAATAACTACTTTTCAGCATCCAATTGAAACTCTTTAATTCCTTGTTTGTTTAACTGGTTTGCTGTTATAACTCCCAGTTGAGATGTTTTGCTAACTTCAACTTTTCTGAACCCAATCGGAACTTTAACGGCAAAATAGGTTAGCCCAAGATCAAAGAGCGAGGTCCCCATGGACGTTGCATCATCCCACAGCCGTGGCACTGCCTAATCGTGCATTATGAATTTCCAACTGCTTATGCTCTAGAGTCTAAACTAGTGGTAGAAAGAGATTCTGCTTCTACACTTAGAGATGAAGTTGACATGTTGAGGAAGCAAACAGCACAATCACAACAGTACTCAAGACAACCATTAAATATTTGGTGGATTTCAAAACGAAGCAAGCTGAGACTGACCACATTGTTAAAGTCCTGAAGGAAAAAAGGAAATTAAATTCCCACTTGGTAAATCATAGGTGAAATGTTATTTCCATCATTGAATAACCTTTGTGTTGTTTGTTCATGTAATCAATCAAACCATTTGTTTTAGAGATCATGTAATAATTGTTTTTTGTTTTTTGTTTTTTGGTTTGTAATTTTATTTGAGCACAAGTCTGTATTAATTGATAAGACTTGGAGACATTTCATTTTGATTGTTGTGTCAGACCTACAAATATGCCAATCAGGCTGAATGTGCATTTAGCAATAATAGTAGTATAGATGGACCATAAGTGGCATGCATCGGAAAGGGACAAGATGCTGTAGTAGCTTGGCTAAAAAAAGGATGTTGTTGTAGCAAAAAAAATACAGCGGCCTGGCTTATGTATGTTAGTTGATATTATTGATCCATATACTCTAGAAGTGTTTATATGTCTGTTAGTTCTGTACATTCTTGGTTGATTGACTCGGTATTTGAATCTTAATACATCGCTTGTGTACATATCTAAATGGGAGTACACATTATGCTGCGTGTGACATTTGAGTTGGACATGAAGTGTTCCAAATATTCGAATTCACCTTAAACTGGATTCTAGCTTCTGAATTTGAGTATCGGCATTTGTAAACCATATTCATATATGACAGTGCAATACATCTTTGTTGTCCTTCTAAAGATATATAAAAACACATAGAATGATTTATAAAGATTCATATAGGAATACAAAATGGATTCGAATTTAGTTGCGAGGGTAAACATGGATGCTTATTGTCCCAAAATTTCAAAGAAGCGGCAAAATGTCCACTCCCACGTCGGCTGCCCGAAGCCAAGTGTTTGGGAGATGGAAATTACTGTCTACCCATTACACGGACAATCCATCGGCCCGATTTCCACTGCTCTAAATAGGGGTAGGTTAGTAACTTCAATTAGACGTGACACGACCGCCTCTGAGCCCATTCTGACACGGTGGGCGCCAAACATGGGCGACAAAACACATTTGATTCAAGCTCGTCTGAAAGACCTCTATTTCTCCCTCCATTTCCCCATTCATACACGGTGGGCGGCAAAACAAACTCGACTCGGCTGAAATCGATGTAGGCAAATATTTTCAATAGGGGCAGGTTTGTAACTTCACTCAGACATGACAGAACCGCCCTACCTGTCAGCCTCGTTCATACACCATGGGCACCAACCACCCTCTCCTCGCCCGAAATCGCTCTTGGCAAATATTGGCGAGATGCGAGATTACCGTCATATCCCCAACCGACAAGACGTCCAAATTTTAAACGGGGGCTAAGTTCATAACTTTCCCATATTTCAGACAGGCGCGTCCCAAAAACAAGGTTCCCCGTACCTCTTCCTCCTTTTTCTCATTCATACACCGTCCGCGCTAGAACACCATCCCCACACCAGCCTCCGTCCGCCACCCCATCCATCGCTGTCGTCCTCCACCCCATCCATCGCCGCCGTCTCCACCACATCCATCGCCACCGTCCTCCACCATGACGGAGCGCCTACCAAGACCGCGTCTTCCACTTCTAGAGATGGACGTTTCTCATCCACGGCGACGGACCAAGAGCCTTGCATCACGTCCTCTCGCTTCATCAGCGTCGTCGTCCTCTTTTCCGGGGCCGCTCACACGACCTTCTCTTCCACCACAACGAGACTTATCCCTCGATGCACCCGTCTACCGTCGCAGGTCTACTTCAACGCCACCGACAGCCAACGCACCCCCGATGCCTACACGGCGCCGCAAGAGAGGTGGTACTTCATATCTCCTAAACCTTTTGATCTCAACCAGAAAATAGATCTTAACTTGGTTACTCTACTTTACTTTCAGCTCTTAGAATTTAGTTCTTAGTTCGAAGCAAACAATGGCTGCTAAATATCATTTCTCCGGTTTGCAGCTTCAAATCTGCCATGGCACAGTCATAATACGGTTTAATTGATCATGTTGGTTCCGTGGTGGTTTCTTTAATAGAAATCAGAGGGGAAACCCTCTTTTGCTAAAAAAATATGCTTAGAGTTTCCCCCTTTTATGATCACTATAAGATCAGAATACGTGCTTCGTGTCATAATAGCACTGCTCCACCCATCAAGCTAAACAAGCTTAGTTGTTCAAATACGAATCTGATATTATTAAAATAGAGTCGTTTAATTGGTCATCTAAATGTTCCTCATTTAGTTTCAAAAATGCATGTTCGCCGCTTGGGTGTGTATCTCTACAGGGTGCCCACGGTGCGCCGGCCCACCCTGGGACTTTGGGTCGTCCTAGGCCCCGATTCCCCTGTGTTTTGTTGCACGCTTCCGATCTCTACTCACCCCTAGACGCCTGCCTCACCGGCGACTAGCCGTCCCCGGACGGCATGACTCTAGGAGGATTTTGGACGGTCTCTTACTGCAGTTACAATTCTGCATACTTGTCCTAGTAAGCTCACAAGTAAATGATTGATTCACTACATCTATGCTTGCCTTGTCATATTTGTTGTCAATATTCTTTTAGGGTGGACCCCCTGTTTCTAAATACTGGAACCGCAGACATCAGTGAATAGTATTTCTCTATGTGATCTCTTCCATCATGTGTGGGCAACGAACACTGCATTGTATAAAAATAAAGTGTCGTTTCCATCTTTTACATAGGCTTCAATCTTTTACATGGAATACAATCTGCCTACTTGCTTTGTGTCGCACTACCTGATAATCCCCAAGTGCAGGGAATCAGCGTAGCAATTTCCAAAGGTGGAAGTGATAAGTATGGAGTGTCGAACCCACAACGAGCTAAAGGTAAGATCAATATTCTCTCAAGCCCTATCTGCCACTGATACGAGTCTACGTACACCGAACATTTGCTTCCAACTAGCAACGAGAAATAAAACTACGTTGTGGGTATGAAGTGGATAACTTTGCATGATATCGGAGAGGTAAAATATAAAAGTAGGTGCTGTTATCATAAAGTTAGAATATATTACTAAATATTATAAATAGCGAGTGTGGAATAATGGTGGATCGGTGTGCGGAATTGTCCTAGGCAATCGTTAACAAGACCGGTAATCACTATTGCAGTTTCATATGAGGGAGAGGCATAAGCTAACATACTTTCTCTACTTGGACCATATGCACTTATGATTGCAACCCTAGCAAGCATCCGCAACTACTAAAGATCATTAAGGTAAAACCCAACCATAGCATTAAAGCATCAAGTCCTCTTTATCCCATACGCAATAACCCCCTTACTCGGGTTTGTGTTTTAGTCACTCGCGCAACCCACTATAAGCGAATCATAAACGTATTCAAAACGTTTTAGTGGGAATCCCTCACGCTTGTGCAACACGGAGGGCACCATAGGACAGCACCAAAGTAAAACATACAACTCATACCAATCTAGATCATCTATCAACCCAAAGACAAAAGATATCAACTCAAAACATCATAGGATGGCAACACATCATTGGATCATAATATGTGGCATAAAGCACCATGTTCAAGTTGGGATTACAGCGGGGTGCGGGAGAGTGGACCGCGTAAAATAGATGAGGATGGTGATGATGATGGTCATGTTGATGAAGACGATCACTGTGGCGATGATTCCCCTCTCGATGGCACTCTGGTGCCACCAAGAGAGAGGAGGAGAGGTTCTCCCCCTTGTGCTTCCTCCTCCATGGCCTCCCCCCTGGATGGGGAGAGGTTCCCCCTCTGGTCCTTGGCCTTCATGGTGATGATGGCCCCTCCGGGATCCTCCTCCATGCCCTTTGGTAATGATGGCCCCCTCCGGCAGGGTGCCAAAGAGGGCCTAGATTGGTTTTCGGTGGCTACGGAGGCTTCTGGCGGCAGAACTCCTGATCTAGGTTAATTTTCGGAGGTTTCTGTATTTATAGGAATTTTTGGCGTCGGTCTCACGTCAAGGAGGTGCCCGAGGCGTCCGCGAGGCAGGGGCCCACGCCCAGGGGGTGGGCGTGCCCCCCACCCTCGTGGACAGCCCGGGACTCTTCTGGCCCAACTCTTTTACTTCGAGGTCTTCTTTTGGTCCATAAAAATCGTCAAAAATTGGCACGTCAATTGGACTCCGTTTGATATTCGTTTTTTGAAAAACTCAAAAACAAGGAAAAATAGAAATTGGCACTGGGCTCTAGGTTAATAGGTTAGTCCCAAAAACCATACAAAATAGCATATAAATGCATATAAAACATCCAAGGTTGATAATATAATAGCATGAATACTTCATAAATTATAGATAGGTTGGAGACGTATCAACATCCCCAAGCTTAGTTCCTGCTCTTCCTCGAGTAGGTAAATGATAAAAGAAATAATTTATGAAGTGTGAATGCTAGCAAGTGCATACGTTTCATCAATGGTAGTTCCAATCACTTTTTCTAGCATCATTATATATCATAACAATAGCTCATTTTCACAAAACTTTTCATGATCAAGTAACAAGCTATTCACATGTTAAAGTATAGATCATAAACTTTCTTGGAACTAACAAACTATATTCTCAGTCATCAAACAATTGCAATTCATCTTATTTTCAGGAAGGGTCTATGTCAGAGCTTTGGTTTACCAAACTCCACATACTCAACTATCATTTAATCTTTCACAATTGCTAACACTCATGTGATATTTATGGGTTCAAAGTTTTAATCGGACATAGAGAAAGATAGGGGCTTATAGATTCGCCTCCCAACCTTTTACCTCGAGGGTAATGTCAACAATAATAGTTCATGATAACTTACATCCAATTGGTTATATATATCAGGATCTTTCCAACACAATGTGCTTGCCAAAGGATAAAATGTAAAAAGGAAAGGTGAAGATCACCATGACTCTTTCATAAGGTAGAAGAGAAAAGTAAAAGATAGGCCCTTCGCAGAGGGGAGCAGAGGTTGTCATGCACTTTTATGGTTGGATGCACAAAATCTTAATGCAAAAGAACGTCACTTTATATTGCCACATGTGATATGGACCTTTATTATGCAGTCTATCGCTTTTATTTCTTCCACATCACAAGATCGTATAAAGCTTATTTTCTCCACATTAATAGATCATACATATTTAGAGGGCAATTTTTACTGCATGCACCGATGACAACTTACTTGAAGAATCTTACTCAATCCATAGGTACGTATGGTGGACTCTCATGGCAAAACTGTTTTAAGGAATGTTTGGAAGCACAAGTAGTATCTCTACTTGGAGCAAAGAATTTGGCTAGCATGAGGGGGAAAAGCAAGCTCAACATGTTGGATGATCCAAGACAATATACTTTATTTCGGATATATGA
Source organism: Triticum dicoccoides (assembly GCF_002162155.2). Lineage (NCBI taxonomy): Eukaryota > Viridiplantae > Streptophyta > Magnoliopsida > Poales > Poaceae > Triticum > Triticum dicoccoides. The sequence continues at coordinate 262,050,633 of NC_041380.1, forward strand.
AAACATAACCCGTTACGTTGGCTTCCTTGTCTGACATCAACCTTTTAGCATGTCATATTTTAATGAGTGCTCACAATTACAAAAGATGTCCAAGATAGTATATTTATATGTGAAATCTCTCTTCCTTCAATATTCTTTCATGAATTGTTCAAGTGACCAATTCTATGTTTGCTAACTTTCAATAAGTTTACTAAATATACTTATTCTATGTGAAGTCATTACTCCCCATGGTATAAGCATATGAAACATATATAAATTGAGATTTATGATATTCAATTCATTCAACCATTTACTCATAGGATATATGTGAAGCACGTGAGTAATGACAAACTACTCCAAAAAGATATGAGTGAAGGACACTGAGTAGTCAAATAATTAACTAGCCATGGGAGGATTCTTTTTCATTTAAGATTTCAGCTCCAATGGTTTTATTCAAACAACAAGTAAAATTGAAAATATGCTCCAAGAAAAACACATATCATGTGATGAATAAAAATATAGCTCCGAGTAAGGTATACCGATAGTTTTGAAGACAAAAGAGGGGATGCCTTCCGGGGCATCCCCAAGCTTAGGCGCTTGAGTCTTCCTTGAATATTACCTTGGGGTGCCTTGGGCACCCCCAAGCTTAGGGTCTTTCCACTCCTTATTCTCCTCATATCGATATCTCATCCAAAGCTTGAAAACTTCAATCACACAAAACTTAACGGAACTTCGTGAGATAGGTTAGTATGATAAAGAGTAAACCATTCATCTTGGTACTATCAAAGACAAAGATCGTAATTGTTCTCACACAATGCCTACTGTACCATATCATTTCTATAATTTATATTGAGGAATATAAGTCATAAAACTAGAAAACAAGCAAACTATGCAATGAAAACAGAATCTGTTAGAAACAGAACAGTCTGTAATGATCTGAACACTAACCATATTTCTGCTACTCAAAAAATTATTAAATAAATTGGTGGACGTGAGGAATTTGTCTATTAATCTTCTGCAAAAAGAATCAGCACCAAAGCACTCTTCTATAAAAAAATGGTAGCTAATCTCGTGAGCGCAAAGTTTCTGTTTTTTACAGCAAGATCACATTAACTTTCACCCAAGTCTTCCCAAAGGTCTTACTTGGCACTTCATTGAAACAAAAGCTATAAAACATGATTACTACAGTAGCTTAATCATGTAAACAGACAAAAATAGTAAGGGTAAATATTGGGCTGTCTCCCAACAAGCACTTTTCTTTAATGCATTTTAGCTAGGCATGATGATTTCAATGATGCTCACATGAAAGATAAGATTTGAACATAAAGAGAGCATCATGAAGAATATGACTAGCACATTTAAACCTAACCCAGTTCCTATTCCTAGGGATTTTGTGAGCACACAATTTATGGGAACAAGAATCAACTAGCATAGGAAGGAAAAACAAGTATAACTTCAAAACTTTAAGCACGTAGAGAGAAAAACTTGAAATTATTGCACTCCTACAAGCATGTATTCCTCCCTCATAATAATTTTTAGTAGCATCATGTATGATTTCAAAAATATAAACATCACATAAAGCATTCTTTTCATGATCTAGAAGCATAGAAATGTTTCTACTCTCCACATAAGCAAAATTCTTCTCATTTGGAATAGCGGGATCACTATTTCCTAGAGTTGACACTCTTCCTAACCCGCTTTATATGATAGTATTATTCATACTCCAAAAGATATAAGTGAAGTTCATGGAGCTTTCTACAATTAATATAAACTAACCAATGTCCAAGCTCAAAATGTATAAGTGAAGCACACGAAGCATTCTATAAAACCATACTCAAAAGATTTAAGTGAAGCACAAAGAGCAATTCTGTAAGATCATACTTAAAAGATATAAGTGAAGCACATGAAGAATTCTATAAATCAATGAAGGGATATCTCATACTAGCATGGTTCATAAAGGAAGAACAAAAAAACAAAGACACAAATCATGTGAACGAAACAAAAACCGAGGTATACCGATAATTGTTGAAGAAGAAAGATGGGATGCCAACCGGGGCATCCCCAAGCTTAGATGCTTGAGTATCCTTAGGATATTTACTTGGGGTGCCTTGGGAATCCCCAATCTTGAGCTCTTGCCTCTATTTATTCTTCTCACATCGGTAACTCCTCGTTCTTCGAACACTTCATCCACAAAGAACTTAACAAAAACTTTGTGAGATCCGTTAGTATAATAAAGCAAATCACTACCTTTATGTATTGTTGAAAACTCATTCCAATTTCATATTAGAAATATATCTACTGTATTCCAACTTCACCAAGGTTCATACCCCCCGATACTACCCATAGATTCATCAAAATAAGCAAACAACACACGAAAAACAGAATATGTCTAAAACAGGACAGTCTGTAGTAATCTGAAGGTTTAGTAAACTTCTGTATCTCCAAAAATTATGAAATAAATTTGAAAATTTGACCAATTTATACAGAAGTAATGTGCAAAATTTTTTAGACCCATTTGACTTTCTAGTATAAAAATGTAAAATCACGCGCTACAGCCAAAGTTTCTATTTTTGTTCTGCACATAGTAAACAAGCAATCTAATCATCCTAAAACCAAAGCTTGGCACATTATTTTTATAATACAATGGATATATATATATATAAGGGGATAATTATTTACAGAGAAACTTCCATGAAAAATTCTACATTGTTCCCGTGAGCATGAACACGAGTGCTCAAGGTCGACCCTCACTTCTTCAATGCATAACTTTCCAATCACTTCTGTTTTTGAAAAACTTTTTAGGCATGAGAGGCAAGTATTTTTTTTGGTATTTTCATTCTTTTAAAAAAAATTATGTTTCACCCACAACTAAACAGAAACAAAAAGGAAAAACAAAATCTACTTAGTGAAGAAAGCAAACAAGCACACACGAGAATATCAACCCCACGCTATTGCTCCCCGGCAACGGCGCCAGAAAAGAGCTTGATAATCCCCAAGTGCAGGGAATAATCGTAGCAATTTCCAAAGGTGGAAGTGATAAGTATGGAGTGTCGAACCCACAACAAGCTAAAGGTAAGATCAATATTCTCTCAAGCCCTATCTGCCACTGATACGACTCTACGTACACTGAATGTTTGCTTCCAACTAGCAACGAGAAATAAAACTACATTGTGGGTATGAAGTGGATAACTTTGCATGATATCAGAGAGGTAAAATATAAAAGTAGGTGGTGTTATCATAAAGTTAGAATATATTACTAAATATTATAAATAGCGAGTGTGGAATAATGGTGGATCGGTGTGCGGAATTGTCCTAGGAAATCGTTAACAACACCGGCAATCACTATCGCGGTTTCATATGAGGAGAGGCATAAGCTAACATACTTTCTCTAGTTGGATCATATGCACTTATGATTGGAACTCTAGCAAGCATCTGCAACTACTAAAGATAATTAAGGTAAAACCCAACCATAGCATTAAAGCATCAAGTCCTCTTTATCCCATACGCAATAACCCCCTTACTCGGGTTTGTGTTTCAGTCACTCACGCAACCCACTATAAGCGAATCATAAACGTATTGCAAAACCCTACAGCGGGAATCCCTCACGCTTGCGCGACACGGAGGGCACCATAGGACAGCACCAAAGTAAAACATACAACTCATACCAATCTAGATCATCTATCAACCCAATGACAAAAGATATCTACTCAAAACATCATAGGATGGCAACACATCATTGGATCATAATATGTGGCATAAAGCACCAGGTTCAAGTAGGGATTACAACGGGGTGCGTGAGAGTGGACCGCGTAAAATAGATGAGGATGGTGATGATGATGGTGATGTTGATGAAGACGATCACCGTGGCGATGATTCCCCTCTCGATGGCACTCTGGTGCCACCAAGAGAGAGGAGGAGAGGTTCTCCCCCTTGTGCTTCCTCCTCCGTGGCTCCCCCTGGATGGGGAGAGGTTCCCCCTCTGGTCCTTGGCCTTCATGGTGATGATGGCCCCTCCGGGATCCTCCTTCATGCCCTCCGGTGATGATGTCCCCCTCCGGCAGGGTGCCAGAGAGGGCCTAGATTGGTTTTCGGAGGCTTCTGGCGGCGGAACTCCCGATCAAGGTTGATTTTCCGAGGTTTCTGTATTTATAGGAATTTTTGGCGTAGGTCTCACATCAAGGAGGTGCCCGAGGCATCCACGAGGCAGGGGCCCACGCCCAGGGGTTGGTCGCGCCCCCACCCTCGTGGACAGCCCGGGACTCTTTTGGCCCGACTCTTTTACTCCGGGGTCTTCTTTTCGTCCATAAAAAATCGTCAAAAATTGGCACGTCAATTGGACTCCGTTTGATATTCCTTTTCTGTAAAACTCAAAAACAAGGAAAAAACAGAAACTGGCACTTGGCTCTAGGTTAATAGGTTAGTCCCAAAAACCATACAAAATAGCATATAAATGCATATAAAACATCCAAGGTTGATAATATAATAGCATGAGTACTTCATAAATTATAGATACGTTGGAGACGTATCACTACCAACACTCCACCCTTGAAGTTAAACATTATGCTACTCATAATTCCTTAGTTTATTTGTTCAAATATGAATTTCATATGATTCTAATGTTCCTACTTCAGTTTTGAAATGTGTGTTTGCCTATTATAGAGACATAAGGGATTTGTATTTCTGTGTGTGGTCTGGTCAGCACGGTTGGGGGTGAACTTTGCATATGCAAGGGTTTATAGGGAGACACTCTTCGAGTTGAATCCACAATGCATTCCATATATAATCTAACTACTTTTTATGTTTTCATGAATCTCATATTCTGAACAGCATCTTAATGATTATGAGCTTGCACGCATGAAAAGAATAAAGCAGAACAATGCCATGGCTGCCAAACTTGGCATTAAGGGACTGAAATCAAGTCTGGATGCAATGCAATGCAAACACTCTCCACCTACAGATTCATGCTCAGAATATGATCATAAAAGTGATTCTGAGCTAGAGGGAGACCTAAGTCAATGTAGCTCCCTAGTGGAGGAGTCAGAGGAAGATGACCTATCTTATTCACCCATCAAGGTGCTTGCTCTAACTTTCCAAGGTTATATCGGTCGCACATATCTTGCAACTGATGCTTTGCATTGCTTCTACTTTGATGAACTGTCATTAGCTTAGTTTACACATCGTGTATGTGAATACGCCCTACCTATCCATTTTCAGTACATATTCCATCTGTCATCATACCATATTTATCCATTCAAATGTTGTTCTCGTGTATCAGACATTCAAAAGGAAGAGGGCGATTGCTAATCATGGAGGATCACAAGCAAAGTATTTGGAAAAGGTAGTGGCACCTAATAAATCAAATAGCCCATTAGGTGTAGTTGCAATATCACCTGACCCACAAAACACCCCAACTCTAGAAGACTCTAGCCCTACTACACTGGTCATTTCTGATGCCCCAACTCAGCAGACCCCAGCTACATCAAACAGTATGATTATGCCAGTTGACATAGCACCAGCTCTACGACGCAAAACCCTCATTCCAGCACAGAGTACACCAAATCCAGTTGCCAAATCCCTTTTTCGAACCAGAGAGAGCCCCAATTGCAGCAAATAGGACCCCTGTTCCATTTCTTCCCAGTTTAGAAGATGAAGCTTATATTGTTGTCAGGAACTTTGTGCGCATCTTTCCATTCCTTCATGGAAAGATTATACCGCAGACACAGAACAATTTCCAGTCTTCCTCTGCAACTTACGCGTAAGTAATGTACTAATGTTATTCATGGTCGAGTACCAAACTGGATTGTGAAGACGAGCAAGGGTTGGTTGCGCTTTTCAAGAACTCGTTGATGAAGTATCGTTCCTACCTGAGGCAAGCGCACTTCGATGGCAAGCCTCTAAACGAAATTTCTATAAAGTCTTCGGTGCTACATTTATCCGACGGTGACTGGAATAATCTTGTTACACATTGGTCTCGTCTGTAGCATAAGGTATTGTCTATGATATCACATCACAATTTGAACTACATTTCTGCATTTGCCTTAACGTCTCACTTGTACGAAAACTGTTAGCGGACGAACATTCATTCTCAAGGGACCACAGAATCTCGCAACTATACTGCACACTGCATTGCTCTTGTGAGTACCTCTTGCCCTGTATGACCATACTTACTTTCATAGTTGTTTGATTATGTAGCATCACTGCACATGTTAGCCTCGTTGTCGTCCATTTGGTGGACATTATAAGATCCGTATGGACTCTTACATAAATTTAGAATCAACCCAATTCTTTTGAAGAGGTTTAGCTCTGCAGTCCTCTTGTAAGGACTGAACGTCGTCTATCACTATACTTACATTAACAACTACTCCCTCCGTCCCATAATATAAGAACGTTTTGTACAGTACACCAGTGTTCAAAACACTCTTGTATTATGGGAAGAGGGATTGGTTCATTGTGTAGCATTCTGCATCTTATCTCCCTTGCCCACCATTTACTAAAAAGATCAGATCTATATTTAATCTTACCAAAAAGTAGAATATACAGACAATGCCAGTGTAGAAGTTTAGCCCATTGCTCTTGTCAGTACATTTTGTCCTGTAACGCTTGTACTTCCAGGGATTAGTAGTTGATTATGTAGCATCAATCTACATATTATCTTCATTATCCTCTATCCCTTCTAGTATTATAATATCTATAATTACTCTCTACAAAATGTAGAGTACAGGCAATGCTTATGAAGAAGATTATGTGCTGAAATTCTTGAGTTATCATTCCCTTGACATGGAGAAGGGCATTATAAAGCCGGTGTTAACTGTTAATGTAAGTCAGTCCTTCTAAAGCCTTTATCCTCAACTGAATGTAGAGTACAGGCAATGCTTATGAAGAAGATTGTGTGCTGAAATTCTTGAGTTATCATTCCCTTGACATGGAGAAGGGCATTATAAAGCCGGTGTTAACTGTTAATGTAAGTCAGTCCTTCTAAAGCCTTTATCCTCAACTGCTGTTTAATTTCCTCATACTCCCTATCATTTACTGTTGTTTAGTTTGTTGTTTCTACCAAAATGCATGTTCGCAACAACCGTAAGTTCTAAGTTTTACTTGTAAAACCAAATTCCTTATTCATACCATGCACATTACTCAATACTCCCTATATGTATGCTTGTTTTTGTGGATCTATAATCCAGTGTGTGGTGAAGCAGCCCACGTTTGCACCTTGTCATCTCCTGTTTTATCTTATTGATGCGGCTGATGATATGAACAACATGCCATGCACATTAACCAAAATAGATACAATGATTTTCTTTGCCCTTCATCTATGCGTGTTATGTTGACATGGTAATCCAGTAGTGTGGTGAAGCTCCCAGCATTATGAACAATGCCAAATTATGCTATTGATATTTTGAACTTACTCTTTATTTTCTAATTTGAAATTGGATGGAATTGACAGAATAGTTATCATCTTTGTTTATACACGTGCAAAACATGTCATCTCTCTACTTTGTTTTAGGGTGATATGCCTGATGGCATGCACAAGTCTGCTGAAGGCTGTGAGACAAACCCAACATATATTGCAGCAAAGAAGGCAAAACATCTTGAAGATAGCGAGACAACCCCAAAGTCTTGTCTTGATGCAGTGTTCAAGTTACTTGATAATAGTAGTCAGACAAGCTCACAGAATTCGTTGTCTGAATTAGTTCGACTTCTTCAGTCCCAAGTTCTAGCAGAAAGGCATTCTTCAACTCAACTTAGACTTGAAGTCCTATCTCTAAGAAAGATTGCGGAGAACACCAATGAGAACCTCATCGCTAAACAGCTACACCTGGATGCTACGACCGACATGCTAGGCCAGTCTCACAGCCATGCTCAGCAGCTTGCGCAGCAGTTCCCGCGCAGGGCTAACTTTTCTTGAACTGTCTTGGAAGTGGTCTCGGTTCAGTATTATTTTGTTATGCTGCAATGGTGCCCGGTTTTTGTAATCTAGTTCTTCATTGTGATTTATGATCACTGGTTGCGAACTTCGATGCCCAGTGGATGTAATATACCATAAATCCTTTATTGTATAGTGTAGGTTTATTCTTACTTACTATGTCGTAATTTCTTTATTGTATAGAGTAGGTTTGTTCTTAATTCCTACTAGTTACTGCCATCATTCGCTATATGAAAAAAAATCAGATGTAGTCGACCGGGCTGAAACATTCGCCTCTAACGGGCCTGGTTTTTAGCGGGCCACAAATGGGCCGGCCTGCATCTTTCTTGGGCCCGAATGATTGGGGACTTCACACTTTGCGCGAGGCCCACAACTTACACCGGCCTATATTTTAGTTGGCCCTTTTGTGGACCCAGCGCTTAGTTTGGCCCAGGTAGCGTTGGGCCATTAACAGGCTGAATATTGTACTGGCCTGTTACGGCCCAGATGAAACCATGGGCCTTTAGCAGGCCGAAATGCATGTTGGGCCTCAATTTTCACTAGTCATCGACTGGCCTTCAGCAGGCTGAAATGTAGACCGGGCCTTTTTGGGCCCAGTTATATCGCGGGCAGTTACCAAGCCTAAACATATCTTGGGCCTTAGTTGGCCCACTGATATCATGGGCCTTTAAGAGGCCGTAAGCTTAGTACAGACATCAACGGGCCGAATTATGCGACAGGCCTTTAACAGGCCCAAAGTCACGTTGGGCTTAACTGTTGCCACCTTTATCACGGGCCGTTAGTGGGCCCGGTGTCCCGTCGGACCATATATGGCCCATGGGCAGCACGGGCCATTGCCAGGCCAAAAGTCACACCGGGCAGAAATGGGCCCATGTCTACATCGGGCCTCTAACAGGCCGAAAGTCACTGGGTTGTAATTGGGCCTAAATATTCGGCGAACAATTAACGGGCCAGATCTGGCTTCGGGCCGTAAATGGGCCTTTATTAAGCAGGCCGTTATTGGGATGGCCCACTAGTACCTGAGTAAGTACTACCGGCCTTTGACTGGGCCAGCCTTTTTAACCTATATGGGCCTCTGTTAGGCCCAGTCATGTGTCGACGTATCGTAGACATGTCTCCTCCAATGGACAGGCGACATCTGGCCCACTAACAAGCTGACAGGTGTTCCCTCCGGCCAATCAGAATTTTACACGTGAAAATTTCCCATTGGTCCCGACTGTTAACAGGTTATCGGATCCAAAACCGGACCCAGCTTAACGACGTTCCGTTACGGAGGATGCCACGTGTCGGTCACCCTTGGCGAAAGCACTTCTGTGACGCGCGATTTATCGTCATGGAAGTGGACACTTCCGTGATGATAATTTTGGTAATGTCATGGAACACTTCTACGACAGCATAGGTATGACTATCTTGATTCTGTCATAAAATCGTCATGGATGTACATGCATGACAAAAAACACGACCTACTGTGACAAACATGTATCATCACGGAAGTGTATTTTTTGTAGTGTGAACGTCTGCCAGCCGCGGGCTAGGACCGCGTTGCTCGTGGCGGAAACCTCCATCGCGGCCCACGAGGCCTTGCTACAGCAGCCGTCCGCTTGCAACCAGAAGCCGTCGAGGCCCGTGGCCGGCAGCACGCCGGCAAAGGAGCGCGGGAGCTAGAGCCAGGTGCCGGCCGGCCTCTCCGACCACATGACGAACTCCAGGAGCACCTCCGCCGAATGGAAGCGCGACCGAGGAGGCCGGGCGACCACGGAGGGCCTCCCCTCGGCGCAAGGGCTGCCCCGCCTCGAGTGGCCCCCGACGTGAGAGGAAGCACCGCTGCAGCCGCCGAGGACGACATTGGTCCCCAAAGGAGTGTGCCCGTGCCCACGAGGAGCCATCGCATGCTTGCGAGGGCGGCCTCGCCCCATCTTGGGCAGCGGCAAGCCGGGCCCCTCCTGGCGAGCCTTCCCTTTCTTCGCAGCCGAGAACCTCTTCGTTGGCGCCATGGGAGCTATGGCAAGGCGGCGAGTGATACGTCTCCGTCGTATCTACTTTTCCAAACACTTTTGCCCTTGTTTTGGACTCTAACTTGCATGATTTGAATGGAACTAACCCGGACTGACGCTGTTTTCAGTCGAATTGCCATGGTGTTATTTTTGTGCAGAAATAAAAGTTCTCGGAATGACATGAAAATCAACAGAGAATTATTTTGGAATATATAAAAAATACTAGAAGAAGAATCCACGTCAGGGGGCCTCCGCCTGTCCAGGACGGTGGGGGCGCGCCCTACCCCCCTGGGTGCGCCCCCCTGTCTCGTGGGCCCCCTGACGCTCCACCGACCTCAAGCCTGGCTCCATATATTCACTTTCGGGGAGCGAAAAATCAGAGAGAAGGATTCATCACGTTTTACAATACGGAGCTGCCGCCAAGCCCTAAACTCTCTTGGGAGGGCTGATCTGGAGTCCGTTCGGGGCTCCGGAGAGGGGAATCCATCGCCATCATCATCATCAACCTTCCTCCATCACCAATATCATGATGCTCACCGCCGTGTGTGAGTAATTCCATCATAGGCTTTCTGGACGGTGATGTGTTGGATGAGATTTATCATGTAATCAAGTTAGTTTTCTTAGGGTTTGATCCCTAGCATCCACTCTGTTCTGAGATTGATGTTGCTATGACTTTGCTATGCTTAATGCTTGTCACTAGGGCCCGAGTGCCATGATTTCAGATCTGAACCTATTATGTTTTCATCAATATATGAGAGTTCTTGATCCTATCTTGCAAGTCTATAGTCACCTACTATGTGTTATGATCCGGCAACCCCGAAGTGACAATAATCGGGACCACTCCCGGTGATGACCGTAGTTTGAGGAGTTCATGTATTCACTATGTATTAATGCTTTGGTCCAGTACTCTATTAAAAGGAGGCCTTAATATCCCTTAGTTTCCTATAGGACCCCGCTACCACGGGAGGGTAGGACAAAAGATGACATGCAAGTTCTTTTCCATAAGCACGTATGACTATATTCGAAATACATGCCTACATTACATTGATGAACTGGAGCTAGTTCTGTGTCACCCTAGGTTATGACTGTTACATGATCGATCGCATCCGGCATAATTCTCCATCACCGATCCAATGCCTGCGAGCTTTTCCATATATTGTTCTTCGCTTATTTACTTTTCCGTTGCTATTGCTACCATCACTATAAAACCCAAAAATATTACTTTTGCTACCGTTACTTTTGCTATCGTTACCACTACTATCATATTACTTTGCTACTAAATACCTTACTGCAGATATTAAGTTTCTAGGTGTGGTTGAATTGACAACTCAGTTGCTAATACTTGAGAATATTCTTTGGCTCCCCTTGTGTCGAATCAATAAATTTGGGTTGAATACTCTTCCCTCGAAAACGATTGCGATCACCTATACTTGTGGGTTAACAAGACTATTTTCTGGCGCCGTTACCAGGGATCATAGCTCTATTCTTTGAGTCACTTGGGATTTATTTTTGTTTATCACTATGAAGAACTTGGAATATCCAAGAACCAAGATTTATCCCTCAACTATGAGGGGAGGTAAGGAACTGCCATCTAGCTCTGTACTTGATTCACCTTCTGTTTTTAGTAATCTTGCGACACCTAAACTTGATTCTTCTATTAATTCTGATATGTCGCATGTTATTGATGATGCCACTTCTGCTATGCTTGATACTTATGATGAAACTACGTCTATGCTTGATACCACTGTGCCACTTGGTGAATTTCTTGATGAACAACGTGTTAGGGCTAGAGAGAATGAAATTATTGAAACCGATAATATTGATGAAAGTGATGATGAAGATTCTCCCCCTAGATATGAATTACCTATCGTTCCTGAGGGTTATGTTATGGATGAAGAAACTGCTAGAGACTTTCTTGCTTGCAATGATAGAAGTGATCTTAAGAAATTATTAGCTAAGCTTAAAGAAAAGTCTTTGAATGCTAGAATGAAGTATGATCCTGCTTATGCTACTTCACCTATCTTTATTACTGATAAGGATCATGATTTCTCTGTCGATCCTGAGTTAATTACTTTGGTTGAATCTGATCCTTTCTATGGCTATGAATCTGAAACTGTTGTGGCACATCTTACTAAACTAAATGATATAGCTACCTTGTTCACTAATGATGAGAAAACTCGATACTATTATATTCTTAAATTATTTCCGTTCTCATTAAAGGGTGATGCTAAGATATGGTTTAATTCTCTTGATCCTGGTTGTGTGCGTAGCCCCCAAGATATGATTTATTACTTCTCTGCTAAATATTTCTCTGCTCATAAAAAACAAGCTGTTTTAAGGAAATATATGATTTTGTGCAAATTGAAGAAGAGAGTCTCCCACAAGCTTGGGGGAGGCTTCTCCAGTTACTTAATGCTTTCCCTGATCATCCTCTCAAGAAAAATGAAATACTTGATATCTTCTATAATGGACTAACTGATGCTTCCAGAGATTACCTGGATAGTTGTGTTGGTTGTGTTTTCAGGGAAATAATTGTTGATGAAGCTGAAATTCTATTGAATAATATGTTGACCAATGAAAATAATTGGACACTTCCTGAACCAACTCCTAAGCCAACTCCGAAGAAAAGGCGTATTCTATTTCTCAGTCCTGAAGATATGCAAGAGGCAAAGAAATCTATGAAAGAAAAAGGTATTAAAGCTGAATATGTTAAGAATTTACCACCTATTGAAGAAATACATGGTCTTAATTTACCGCCTGTTGAAGAAACACATGGTCTTGATAACCCGACAGAGGTAGTAAAGGTAAATTCTCTCTATAGATATGATAAAGTTGAAATCCCTCCTACTAAGTTTGCTACCCAATGCTTAGATGAGTTTGATAATTTTATGGTTAAGCAAGAAGATTTCAATGCTTATGTTGGTAGACAATTGAAACATAATGCTTACATGATCGAACACTTGAGTGATTATATGGCTAATGTTAAAGGTGAACTTAAACTTATTAGTAAACATGCTTCTATGGTTACCACTCAAGTAGAACAAGTACTTAAAGCTCAGAATGATTTTCTTAATGAATTAAATAATAAGAATGATAATGATGTTAGAGTTATGACTAGAGGTGGTAAAATGACTCGGGAGCCTTTGTATCCTGAGGGCCACCCTAAGAGAATTGAGCAAGATTCTCAGAGAACTACTATAGATGCACCTAGTCCTTCTAAAAGGAAGAAAAAGAAAAATGATAGGACTTTGCATGCTTCTAGTGAACCTGTTGTTGACACCTGAGAATCCCAATGATATTTCTATTTCTGATGCTGAAACACAATTTGGTAATGAACACGAACCTAGTGATAATGTTAATGATGATGTTCATGTTGATGCTCAACCTAGCATTGACAATGATGTAGAGATTGAACCTGGTGTTGATCTTGATAACCCACAATCAAAGAATCAACGTTATGATAAGAGAGACTTTGTTGCTAGAAAGCAAGGTAAAGAAAGAAAACCATGGGTTCAGAAACCCATGCCCTTTCCTACTAAACCATCCAAGAAAAAAGATGATGAGGATTTTGAGCTCTTTGCTGAAATGATTAGACCTATCTTTTTGCGTATGCGTTTGACCGATATGCTTAAAATGAATCCTTATGCTAAATATATGAAGGAAATTGTTACAAATAAGAGAAAGATACTGGAAGCTGAAATTTCCACCATGCTTGCTAATTATACTTTTAAGGGTGGAATACCAAAGAAACTTGGAGATCCAGGAGTATTGATAACCCACAAGTATAGGGGATCGCAATAGTTTTCGAGGGTAGAGTATTCAACCCAAATTTATTGATTCGACACAAGGGGAGCTAAAGAATATTCTCAAGTATTAGCAGCTGAGTTGTCAATTCAACCACACCTGGAAACTTAGTATCTGCAGCAAAGTGTTTAGTATCAAAGTAATATGATAGTAGTGGTAACGGTAGCAAAAGTAATGTTTTTGGTATTTTGTAGTGATGATAGCAATAGCAACAGAAAAGTAAATAAGCGAAGAACAATATATGGAAAGCTTGTATGCAATGGATCGGTGATGGAGAATTATGCCGGATGTTGTTCATCATGTAACAATCATAACCTAGGGTGACATAGAACTAGCTCCAGTTCATCAATGTAATGTAGGCATGTATTCCGAATATAGTCATACGTGCTTATGGAAAAGAACTTGCATAACATCTTTTGTCCTACCCTCTCGTGGCAGCGGGGTCCTAACGGAAACTAAGGGATTAAGGCCTCCTTTTAGTAGAGTATCGGAACAAATTAACACATAGTGAATACATGAACTCCTCAAACTACGGTCATCACCGGTAAGTATCCCGATTATTGTCACTTCGAGGTTAACGGGTCATAACACATAATAGGTGACTATCGACTTGCAAGATAGGATCAAGAACTCTCATATATTGATGAAAACATAATAGGTTCAGATCTGAAATCATGGCACTCGGGCCCTAGTGACAAGCATTAAGCATAGCAAAGTCATAGCAACATCAATCTCAGAACAGAGTGGATGCTAGGGATCAAACCCTAACAAAACTAACTTGATTACATGATAGATCCCATCCAACCCATCACCGTCCAGCAAGCCTACGATGGAATTACTCACGCACGGCAGTGAACATCATGAAATTGGTGATGGAGAAAGGTTGATGATGACGATGGCGATGGATTCCCCTCTCCGGAGCCCCGAACGGACTCCAGATCAGCCCTCCCAAGAGGTTTTAGGGCTTGGCGGCGGCTCCGTATCGTAAAACGCGATGAATTCTTCTCTCTGATTTTTTCCTCCCCGAAACCAAATATATAGAGTTGGAGTTGAGGTCGGAGGAGCTCTAGGGGGCCCACGAGGTAGGGGGCGCGCCCTAGGGGGGCAGGCGCGGCCCCCACCCTCGTGGACAGGTGGTGGCCCCCTGGCCTTCATCTTTTGCAAGGATTTTTTATTATTTCCGAAAAGTTGTTTCGTGGAGTTTCAGGTCATTCCGAGAACTTTTGTTTCTGCACATAAATAACACCATGGTAATTTTCCTGAAAACAGTGTCAGTCCGGGTTAGTTCCATTCAAATCATGCAAGTTAGAGTCCAAAATAAGGGCAAAAGTGTTTGGAAAATTAGATACGACGGAGACATATCAACTCCCCCAAGCTTAAACCTTTGCTTGTCCTCAAGCAATTCAGTTGATAAACTGAAAGTGATAAAGAAAAACTTTTACAAACTCTGTTTGCTCTTGTTGTTGTAAATATGTAAAGCCAGCATTCAAGTTTTCAGCAAAGATTATGACTAACCACATTCACAATAACGCTTAGGTCTCAAGTTTACTCATATCAATGGCATAATCAACTAGCGAGCAATAATAATAAATCTCGGATGACAACACTTTACCAAAACAATCATAATATGATATAACAAGATGGTATCTCGCTAGCCCTTTCTGAGACTGCAAAACATAAATGCAAAGCACGTTTAAAGATCAAGGACCGACTAGACATTGTAATTCATGGTAAAAGAGATCCAGTCAAGTCATACTCAATGTAAACTAACAGTAATGAATGCAAATGACAGCGGTGCTCTCCAACTGGTGTTTTTTAATAAGAGGATAATGACTCAGCATGAAAGTAAATAGATAGGCCCTTCGTAGAGGGAAGCAGGGATTTGTAGAGGTGCCAGAGCTCGGTTTTGAAATAGAGGTGAATAATATTTTGAGAGGTATACTTTCATTGTCAACATAACAACCAAGAGATGGCGATATCTTCCATGCTACACACATTATAGGCGGTTCCCAAACAGAATGGTAAAGTTTATACTCCCCCTTCCACCAACAAGCATCAATCCATGGCTTGCTCGAAACAATGAGTGCCTCCAACTAACAAGAGTCCCAGGGGAGTTTTGTTTGCAATTATTTTGATTTGATTTGCATAAAGCATGGGATTGGGCATCCCGGTGACCAACCACTTTCTAATGAGTGAGGAGCGGAGTCCACTCCTCTTGAGAATAACCCGCCTAACATGGAAGATACGGACAGCCCTAGATGATACATGAGCTATTCGAGCATACAAAACAGGATAATTATTTGAAGGTTTAGAGTTTGGCACATACAAATTTACTTGGAACGGCAGGTAGATACCGTAAATAGGTAGGTATGGTGGACTCATATGAAATAACTTTGGGGTCTATGGAGTTGGATGCACAAGTAGTATTCCCGCTTAGCACAGGTGAAGGCTAGCAAAAGACTGGGAAGCGGCCAGCTAGAGAGCGACAACAGTCATGAACATGCATTAAAATTAATCAACACCGAATGCAAGCATGAGTAGGATATAATCCACCATGAACATAAATATCGTGAAGGCTATGTTGATTTTGTTTCAACTACATGCGTGAACATGCGCCATGTCAAGTCACTTAAATCATTCAAAGGAGGATACCACCCTATCATACCACATCACAACCATTTTAATAGCATGTTGGCACGCAAGGTAAACCATTATAAGCTCCTAGCTAATCAAGCATGGCACAAGAACTATGATCTCTAGTTGTCATTGCAAACATGTTTATTCATAATAGGCTAAATCAGGAACGATGAACTAATCATATTTACTAAAACAAGGGAGGTCGAGTTCATACCAGCTTTTCTCATCTCAATGAGTTCATCATATAATCATCATTATTGCCTTTCACTTGCACGGCCGAACGATTTGGATAATAATAATAGTGCACGTGCATTGGACTAAGCTGGAATCTGCAAGCATTCAATAAACAGGAGAAGACAAGGCAATATGGGATCTTTTGTCAGATCAACGATAATGCATATAAGAGCCACTTCAACAATTTAATTATGGTCTTCTCCTATCGACCCCCAAAGAAAAGAAAAGAAATAAAACTATTTACACGGGAGAGCTCCCAACAAGTAAAAGAAGAACAGGAAATCTTTTTGGGTTTTCTTTTTAATTACTACTACAAGCATGCAAAGTAAACTAATTAAAAGCTCCAACTAATTTTTTTTGGTTTTTCTTAAGGTTTATCAAACACACAAGAAGAAAGCATAAAAAGGAAAATAAACTAGCATGGATGATACAATGAAAAAGTATGAGCACCGACATCTAGCAATGAGTGTGTGAACATAAATGTAATGTCGATGAGAAATACGTAGTCCCCCAAGCTTAGGCTTTTGGCCTAAGTTGGTCTATGGCCACGGCTGGCCTGGCGGATATCCATAATAATAGTTGGGGTCGTACTGCGATGCAGCGGCTATCGCCTCCTGAGCTGCAGCGTGGAGACGAGCAGCCTCCACCCTCCTCTCGTACTCATCTGCCTCCTCTCTGGTAATAACATATCTTCCTTTTGCCTGATAATCAAAGAAGGCAGGAGCAGGGAGAGTAATATGGACAGCACAGCGTCTGTGAAAGATTAAATGATACTGCAGAGGTGATTCATTCCTCTCGACAAACTAGTGGTGAACCATAGCATTAAAGTCTAGGTAAGCAGGGGTAATTCAATATCATCTTCATGTATGGCTACACCAAGAAAATTAGCTATGCGGGTTGCATAAATTCACCAAAGAAATCTCCATTAAATCTATTAAGATGCAACCGACGTGCAACAATGGCTCCCAAATTATAAGATTTATTTCCTAACACAACACTCCTAAGAATACTGAGGTCGGGGACACACATGTGACATGCCTCATCTTTACCATTAATGCATCTACCTATGAAGAGAGCAAAATAATGTATAGCAGGAAAGAGAATGCTCCCTATAGTAGCTTGTGTTATATCTCTAGATTCCCCCACAGTTATACTACCAAGAAAATCTCTAAATTCAGATTTGCGAGGATTCCTAATACTACCCCATTGTGGAAGTTTGCAAGCAATGGTAAAATCCTCTAAGTCCATAGTGTAAGAATTTTCATAAAGATCAAACAGAACAGTTTGAGAATTACATGAAGATGAAAATTCAAACCTCCTCACAAAGGAACTAGTGAGATAGTGATACTGGCTGCACTTTTCTTCCTCGAAGCTCACAAGATCAGCGTTACGCAAATATGCGTTAAATTCTTCCTTAATTCCCGCTCGATCCATAAAGTTTTCAGAAGGCCATTCACAAGGATGCACTGGAGCGTCTCTTGGTGGCTCTTCATCAGCATCACGCATCGCAAGCCTGTGTCCTTGCTTCCTTGAAGAACCACCTTGGAACATTTTCCTAAGCATATTTCTTCTATGAAAAATTTCTGAAATTTTTAGTAACTTCAAAATAAAAGTGAACCAAACTCAATAATATTGATAGCAACTACTCCTACAAGTGCCTAGAGCCTATATCATGTATCAAAACTACTTTTGACCATATAAATTTGACTTGCAAGCTCAAGAACAGGGTCACCTAAGCAGCACAAATTTGCAATGAATAAAGCACTAGAACAAAAAATAATTGGACCAACGGAGGAGTCACATACCAAGGAACAATCTCCCCAAGCAGTTTTGTGAGAGGTGCTTTGAGCAAGGAGATCGAAAATGGCAGCAAAATGAGCTAGAACTCGTGCTTGAGCTGGATATTCGTGTTTGTGGGAGGAAGGAGTGTGTGGGTGAAAGGATAAGTGGAGGAGGGCCACCGTGGGCCCATGAGGCAGGGGGGCGCGCCCTCTACCCTCGTGGCCAGGTGGATGACCCCCCTGCTGTGTTCTCAGTGCCAAATATTCTCAAATATTCTAGAAAAAATCATATTTAAATTTCAGGGCATTTGGAGAACTTTTATTTTAGGGGTATTTTTATATTGCACGGATAATTTAGATAACAGACGGAAAAATACTATTTTTATTTAATTTTATATAAATAACAGAAAGTAAAAGGAGGGTACATAAGGTTGTGCCTTCTAGTTTCATCCATCTCATGCTCATCAAAAGGAATCCACTAACAAGGTTGATCAAGTCTTGTTAACGAACTCATTCCGAATAACATGGAACCGTAGAAATTTCGAATAACACTACGTTACCTCAATGGGGATATGCACATCCCCAATAATAAGAATATCATATTTCTTCTTGACAGTAGGAAGAGGAAGTTCAAAACCTCCAAATATAATCGATGGGATTTTTCCAACAGAGTTCATACTATGAACTTGAGGTTGTTTCCTCGAAAAGTGTACCGTATGCTCATTACCATTAACATGAAAAGTGACATTGCCTTTAGTGCAATCAATAAAAGCCCATGTAGTATTCAAAAAGGGTCTTCCAAGAATAATAGACACACTATCGTCCTCGGGAATATCAAGAATAACAAAGTCCGTTAAAATAGTAACGTTTGCAACTACAACAGGCACATCCTCACAAATACCGACAGGTATAGCAGTTGATTTATCAGCCATTTGCAAAGATATTTCAGTAGGTGTCAACTTATTCAAATCAAGTCTGCCATATAAAGAGATAGGCATAACAGTAACACCGGCTCCAAGATCACATAAAGCAGTTTTAACATAGTTTCTTTTAATGGAGCATGGTATAGTGGGTACTCCTGGATCTCCAAGTTTCTTTGGTATTCCACCCTTAAAAGTATAATTAGCAAGCATGGTGGAAATATCAGCTTCCGGTATCTTTCTTTTATTAGTAACAATATCTTCATGTACTTAGCATAAGGATTCATTTTAAGCATATCAGTTAATCGCATACGCAAAAAGATAGGTCTAATCATTTCAGCAAAGCACTCAAAATCCTCATCATCCTTTTTCTTGGATGGTTTGGGAGGAAAAGGCATAGGTTTCTGAACCCATGGTTCTCTTTCTTTACCGTGTTTCCCAGCAACAAAGTCTTTCTTATCATAACGTTGATTCTTTGATTGTGGGTTATCAAGATCAACAGCAGGTTCAATTTCTATATCATTATCATTACTAGGTTGAGCATCATCATGAACATTATCATTAACATTATCACTAGTTCCAGGTTCATTACCAGGTTGTGTTTCAGCATCAGAGATAAAAATATCATTTGCATTCTCAGGTGTCTCAATAACAGGTTCACTAGAAGCATGCAAAGTCCTATCATTTTTCTTTTTCTTCCTTTTAGAAGGACTAGGTGCATCCACGTTATTTCTCTAAGAATCTTGCTCAATTCTCTTAGGGTGGCCTTCAGGATACAAAGGTTCCTGAGTCATTCTACCACCTCCAGTCATAACTCTAACAGCATTATCATTATCCTTACTATTCAATTCATTGAGCAAATCATTTTGAGCTTTAAGTACTTGTTCTACTTGAGTGGTAACCATAGAAGCATGTTTACTAATAAGTTTAGGTTCACCTTTGACATTAGCCATATAATCACCCAAGTGTTCAAGCATATTGAATTGTATTTCAATTGTCTACCAAAATAAGCATTAAAATCTTCTTGCTTAACCATAAATTTATCAAACTCATCTAAGCATGGGCTAGCAAACTTAGTAAATGGGATTTTAGCTTTATCATATCTATAGAGAGAATTTACCTTTACTACCTGTGCCGGGTTATCAAGACCATGAGTTTCTTCAATAGGTAAAGGATTAAGATCATATGTTTCTTCAACAGGCGGTAAATGAAGACCATGTATTTCTTCAATAGGAGGTAAATTCTTAACTTCTTCAGCTTTAATACCTTTTTCTTTCATAGATTTCTTTGCCTCTTGCATATCTTCAGGACCGAGAAATAGAATACCCCTCTTCTTCGGAGTTAGTTTAGGAATAGGCTCAGGAAGTGTCCAATTATTTTTATTTGTCAACATATTATTCAATAGAATTTCAGCTTCATCCGGCGTTCTTTTCCTGAAAACAGAACCAGCACAACTATCCATGTAATCTCTGGAGGCATCGGTTAGTCCATTATAAAAGATATCAAGTATTTCATTTTTCTTAAGAGGATGATCAGGCAGAGCATTGAGTAACTTGAGAAGCCTCGCCCAACCTTGTGGGAGACTCTCTTCTTCAATTTGCACAAAATTATATATATCCCTTAAATCAGCTTGTTTCTTATGAGCAGGGAAATATTTAGCAGAGAAATAATAAATCATATCCTGGGGACTACGCACACAACCAGGATCAAGAAAATTAAACCATGTCTTAGCATCACCCTTTAATGAGAACGGAAATATTTTAAGGATATAAAAGTAACGAGTTCTCTCATCAGTAGTGAACAGGGTGGCTATATCATTTAATTTAGTAAGATGTGCCACAACAGTTTCAGATTCATAGCCATGAAAAGGATCAGATTCAACCAAAGTAATTATATCACGATCAACAGAGAACTCATAATCCTTGTCAGTAACACAGATAGGTGAAGTAGCAAAAGCAGGGTCAGGTTTCATTCTAGCATTACGAGATTGCTGATTCCATTTAGCTAATAACCTCTTGATTTCGTATCTATCTTTGCAAGCTAAAATAGCTAAAGAAGCTTCTTTATCAAAAACATAACCCTCGGGAATAATAGGTGAGTCTTCATCATCAATATTATCATATTCAATATTTTCATTTTCTCTAGCCCTAGCAAGTTGTTCGTCAAGAAATTCACCAAGTGGCACAGTAGTATCAAGCATAGAAGTAGTTTCATCATAAGCATCATTTATAGCAGAAGTGGCATCATCAATAACATGCGACATATCAGAACGAATAGCAGAAGCAGGTTTAGGTGTCGCGAGCTTACTCAAAACAGAAGGTGAATCAAGTGCAGAGCTAGATGGCAGTCCCTTACCTCCCCTCGTAGTTGAAGGATAAATCTTAGTTCTTGAATCTTTCAAGTTCTTCGTAATGATAAGCAGATATAAATCCCAAGTGACTCAAAGAATAGAGCTATGTTCCCCAGCAACGGCGCCAGAAAATAGTATTGATAACCCATAAGTATACGGGATCGCAACAGTTTTCGAGGGTAGAGTATTCGACCCAAATTTATTGATTCGACACTAGGGGAGCCAAAGAATATTCTCAAGTATTAGCAGCTGAGTTGTCAATTCAATCACACCTGGAAACTTAGTATCTGCAGCAAAGTGTTTAGTAGCAATGTAATATGATAGTAGTGGTAACGGTAGCAAAAGTAATGTTTTTGGTATTTTGTAGTGATTATAGCAATAGCAACGGAAAAGTAAATAAGCGAAGAACAATATATGGAAAGCTTGTAGGCAATGGATCGGTGATGAAGAATTATGCCGGATGCGGCCCATCATGTAACGATCATAACCTAGGGTGACACAGAACTAGCTCCAGTTCATCAATGTAATGTAGGCATGTATTCCGAATATAGTCATACGTGCTTATGGAAAAGAACTTGCATGACATCTTTTGTCCTACCCTACCGTTGCAGCGGGGTCCTAACGGAAACTAAGGGATATTAAGGCCTCCTTTTAATAGAGTACCGGAACAAAGCATTAACACATAGTGAATACGTGAACTCCTCAAACTACGGTCATCACCGGTAAGTATCCCGATTATTGTCACTTCGGGGTTAACGGATCATAACACATAATAGGTGACTATAGACTTGCAAGATAGGATCAAGAACTCTCATATATTGATGAAAACATAATAGGTTCAGATCTGAAATCATGGCACTCGGGCCCTAGTAATAAGCATTAAGCATAGCAAAGTCATAGCAACATCAATCTCAGAACATAGTGGATACTAGGGATCAAACCCTAGCAAAACTAACTCGATTACATGATAGATCCCATCCAACCCTTCACCGTCCAGCAAGCCTACGATGGAATTACTCACGCACGATGGTGAGCATCATGAAATTGGTGATGGAGGGTGGTTGATGATGATGATGGCGATGGATTCCCCTCTCCGAAGCCCCGAACGGACTCCAGATCAGCCTTCCCAAGAGGTTTTAGGGCTTGGCAGCGGCGCCATATCGTAAAACGTGATGAATTCTTCTCTCTGATTTTTTTTCTCCCCGAAACCAAATATATAGAGTTGGAGTTGAGGTCGGAGGAGCTCCAGGGGGGCCATGAGGTAGGGGGCGCGCCCTAGGGGGGCAGGCGCACCCCCCACCCTCCTGGACAGGTGGTGGGCCCCCTAGCCTTCATCTTTTGCAAGGATTCTTTATTATTTCCAAAAAGTTGTTTCGTGAAGTTTCAGGTCATTCCGAGAACTTTTGTTTCTGCACATAAATAACACCATGGTAATTCTGCTGAAAACAGCGTCAGTCCGGGTTAGTTCCATTCAAATCATGCAAGTTAGAGTCCAAAACAAGGGCAAAAGTATTTGGAAAAGTAGATACGACGGAGACGTATCAAGTACCAACTATACCATGCTCCATTAAAAGAAACTATGTTAAAACTGCTTTATGTGATCTTGGAGCCGGTGTTAGTGTTATGCCTCTCTCTTGATATCTTAGACTTGATTTGAATAAGTTGACACCTACTAAAATATCTTTGCAAATGGATAATAAATCAACTGCTATACATGTCGGTATTTGTGAGGATGTGCCTATTGTGGTTGCAAACGTTACTATTTTAATGGACTTTGTTATTCTTGATATTCCCGAGGACGGTAATATGTCTATTATTCTTGGAAGACCCTTTTTGAATACTGCAGGGGCTGTTATTGATTGCACCAAAGGCAATGTCACTTTTCATGTTAATGGTAATGAGCATACGGTACACTTTCTGAGGAAACAACCTCAAGTCCACAATATCAATTCTATTGGAAAAATTTCAACAATTACTATTGGAGGTTTTGAATTTCCTCTTCCTACTGTCAAGAAGAAATATGATATTCTTATTGTTGGGGACATGCATATCCCCGATGAGGTAATCTAGTGTTATTCGAAATTTCTTCGGTTCCATGTTATACGGAATGAGTTTGTTAACAAGACTTGATCAACCTTGTTAGTGGATTCCTTTTGATGAGCATGAGATGGATGAAGTTAGAAAACACAACTCTCGGTACCCTCTTTTTACTTTTTGTTATTTGTATTAAATAAAGAAAAATAGTATTTCTCTGTCTGTCTTCTAAATTACCAATGCAATAAAAAATACCCCGAAAATAAAAGTTCTCCAAATGCCCTGAAATTTAAATATGATTTTTTCTGGAATATTTGAGAATATGTGGCACTGAAAACACAGCAGGGGAGCAAGCACCTGGCCACGAGGGTCCAGGGCGCGCCCACCCCCCTAGGCGCGCCCCCTGCCTCGTGGGCCCATGGTGGCTCCCCTCCACTTATTCCAGCTACCACACACTCCTTCCTCCCACAAAAATCACCAACCAGCTCAAACCCGAGTTCTAGCTCATCTAGCTGCCATTTTCGATCTCCTTGCTCAAAGCTCCATTCACAAAACTACTTTGGGGGATTGTTCTTTGGTATGTGACTCCTCCATTGGTCCAATTAGTTTTTGTTATAGTGCTTTATTCATTGCAAATTTTTGCTGCTTAGATGACCCTGTTCATGAGCTTGCATGTCAAATTTATATGGTCAAAAGTACTTTTAATGCATGATATAGCCTCTAGGCACTTGTAGGAGTAGTTGCTATCAATTTTGTTGAGTTTGGTTCACTTTTATTTTGAAGTTACTAAAAATTCAGAAATTTTCAGAAAAAGATGAAGAGATTTTTGAGGGGCTCATCGAGCCGAAGCTCGAAGGATAAACAAAGTAAAGAGAACAAGAAGCCCAAATATAATCTCCCTCGTACCGCGGAAGTTCGGCCGTGTGAATGGCCTTGTGATAATTTCTTGAGAGTAGTCGGGATTTACGATGATTTTTATGAGTTGGCTGAGAATGCAGGCCTCACCGCCTTCCTCCACAACCAACGCGAACATTATCTCTTACTCAACAATATCTTTGTGCAAAACTTTCATTTCCTTGCTAGGAGCTCACCACCTACGGTGGAATTTTATTTATATGATGAGCATAAGGAGATGTCACTTCGTGATTTCTGTCGGATTGTTGCAAAGCGGTTAAATCTTAACCGTACTAAGGGCCCCGTCCTTGGAGGCATCTTCGCCTCGCACCTCATTGCATGATAACCCACAAGTATAGGGGATCGCAACAGTTTTCGAGGGTAGAGTATTCAACCCAAATTTATTGATTCGACACAAGGGGAGCCAAAGAATATTCTCAAGTATTAGCAGCTGAGTTGTCAATTCAACCACACCTGGAAACTTAATATCTGTAGCAAAGTGTTTAGTAGCAAAGTAATATGATAGTAGGGATAACGGTAGCAAAAGGTAACAGCAGTAAAAGTAATGTTTTTGGTATTTTGTAGTGATGATAGCAATAGCAACGGAAAAGTAAATAAGCAAAGAACAATATATGGAAAGCTCATAGACAATGGATCGGTGATGGAGAATTATGCCGGATGCGGTTCATCATGTAACAGCCATAACCTAGGGTGACACAGAACTAGCTCCAGTTCATTGATATAATGTAGGCATGTATTCTGAATATAGTCATACATGCTTATGGAAAAGAACTTGCATGACATCTTTTGTCCTACCCTCCCGCGGCAGTGGGGTCCTTACGGAAACTAAGGGATATTAAGGCCTCCTTTTAATAGAGAACCGGAACAAAGCATTAACACATAGTGAATACATGAACTCCTCAAACTACGGTCATCACCGGTAAGTATCCCGATTATTGTCACTTCGGGGTTAACGGATCATAACACATAATAGGTGACTATAGACTTGCAAGATAGGATCAAGAACACTCATATATTGATGAAAACATAATAGGTTCAGATCTGAAATCATGGCACTCGGGCCCTAGTGACAAGCATTAAGCATAGCAAAGTCATAGCGACATCAATCTCAGAACATAGTGGACACTAGGGATCAAACCCTAACAAAACTAACTCGATTACATGATAGATCCCATCCAACCCATCACCGTCCAGCAAGCCTACGATGGAATTACTCACGCACGGCGGTGAGCATCATCAAATTGGTGATGGAGGATGGTTGATGATGACAATGGCGACGGATACCCCTCTCCGGAGCCCCGAACGGACTCCACATCAGCCCTCTCGAGAGGTTTTAGGGCTTGGCGGTGGCTCCCTATCGTAAAACGCGATGATTTCTTCTCTGTGATTTTTTCTCCCCGAAACTCAATATATGGAGGTGGAGTTTGAGTCAGAGAGGCAACAGGGGGCCAACGAGGTAGGGGCGCGCCCCCCAGCCTCGTGGCAAGGTGGTGGGCCCCCTGGCCTTCATCTTTGGCAGGTATTTTTCTTATTTTCTGAAAAGTGTCTCCGTGAAGTTGCAGGTCATTCCGAGAACGTTTGCTCCTGCACATAAAGAACACCATGGTAATTCTGCTGAAAATAGCGTCAGTCCGGGTTAGTTCCATTCAAATCATGCAAGTTAGAGTCCAAAACAAGGGCAAAAGTGTTTGGAAAAGTAGATATGTTGGAGACGTATCACTGCACACTTTAACATACCCATTAGGCATTATGAGAAGGAAGAGAAGTTGTTGCCTCCTGTTTTTCTAGACTATAAGATTATGGTATCACATGATTTTATCGTTAAGAATAAGGAAAAGATGCTTAAGTACAAGCTGATATTTGATAAAAATCACCCTGAGACTATTACTTTGCCTGCTCCTTCCTTGTTTGACTTATCTGCAGGCAACTACCTTGTTCCACCGGAGGCCATTCACTCCTACCGAAACCCCACACCAGCTACAGAGCCAGAGCCGGAACCACAATTTGATCCTCACCGGCAGTCTGTTTATTAGTGGAATCCGGAAGAGATCGCCAACCAGTGGCACCAGGGGGATTCTTCTCAGTACGACCCCAACTATTACTTTGGATATCCGCCAGGCAGTCGTGGCCATAGTAACTTAGGCCAAAACCTAAGCTTGGGGGAGTACGTATTTCTCACCGACATTACATTCATATTCACACACCCATGCTAGTTGTCGATGCTCATACTTTTTCATTGTAATATCCATGCTCGTTTATTTCCCTTTTTTATTCTTTCTTCTTGTGTGTTTGATTAACTTTAAGAAAAACCAAAAAAATGTAGCTTTTGGTTAGTTTACTTTCCATGCCTGCAGTAGTAGTAATTAAAAGAAAACCCAAAAAGATTTCTTGTTGCTTGATTAACTTTAAGAAAAACCAAAAAAAGTTGTAGCTTTTGGTTAGTTTACTTTCCATGCCTGCAGTAGTAGTAATTAAAAGAAAACCCAAAAAGATTTGTCGTTCTTCTTTTGCTTGTTGGGAGCTTTCCCGTGTAAATAGTTTTGTTTCTTTTCTTTCCTTTGGGGGTCGAGAGGAGAAGACCATAATGAAAATGTTAAAGTGGCTCTCATATGCATTAGTGTTGATCTAACAAAGAGCCCATATTACATTGTCTTCTCTCTTGAATTGAATGCTTGCAGATTCCAGCTTAGTCCAATGCACGTGCACTATTATTATCCACACTATTCAGTCATGCAAGTGAAAGGCAATAATGATGATTATATGATGAACTTATCGAGATGAGAAAAGCTGGTATGAACTCAACCTATCTTGTTTTTGTAAATATGATTAGTTCATCGTTCCTGATTCAGCCTATTATGAATAAACATGTTTGCAATGACAATTAGAGATTATAGTTGCTTATGCCATGCTTAATTAGCTAGGAGCTTATAATGGTTTACCTTGCGTGGCAACATGCTATTAAAATGGTTGTGATGTGGTATGATAGGGTGGTATCCTCTTTTGAACGATTCGAGTGGCTTGACTTGGCACATGTTCACGCATGTAGTTGAAACAAAATCAACATAGCCTCTACGATATTTATGTTCATGGTGCATTATATCCTACTCATGCTTGCATTCGGTGTTGATTAATTTTAATGCATGTCCATGACTGTTGTCGCTCTCTAGCTGGTCGCTTCCTATTATTTTTCTAGCCTTCACTTGTACTAAGTGGGAATACTGCTTGTGCATCCAATTCCATAAACCCCAAAGTTGTTCCATATGAGTACACCATACCTACTGATACGTCTCCAATGTATCTATAATTTTTGATTGTTCCAGGCTATATTATATCCTATTTTGGACATTATTGGGCTTTATTATACACTTTTATATTATTTTGGGGACTAACCTATTAACCGGAGGCCCAGCCCAGAATTGCTTTTTTTGCCTATTTCAGAGTTTCGCAGAAAAAGAATATCAAACGGAGTCCAAACGGAATGAAACCTTCAGGAACGTGATTTTCAGAACAAACGTGATCCAGAGGACTTGGATCCTACGTCAAGACATCAACCAGGAAGGCACGAGATAGGGGGCGCGCCTACCCCCCACCCTCCAGGCGCGCCCTCCACCCTCGTGGGGCCCACATTGCTCCACCGACGTACTTCTTCCTCCTATATATACCTACGTACCCCCAAACTACCAGATACGGAGCCAAAACCCTAATTCCACCGCCGTAACTTTCTGTATCCACGAGATCCCATCTTGGGGCCTTTTCCGGAGCTCCGCCGGAGGGGGTATCGATCACAGAGGGTTTCTACATCAACACCATAGCGTCTCCGATGAAGTGTGAGTAGTTTACTTTAGACCTTCGGGTCCATAGTTATTAGCTAGATGGCTTCTTCTCTCTTTTTGGATCTCAATACAAAGTTCTCCCCCTCTCTTGTGGAGATCTATTCGATGTAATCTTCTTTTGCGGTGTGTTTGTTGAGACCTATGAATTGTGGGTTTATGATCAAGTTTATCTATGAACAATATTTGTATCTTCTCTGAATTCTTTTGTGTATGGTTGGTTATCTTTGCAAGTCTCTTCGAATTGTCAGTTTGGTTTGGCCTACTAGATTGATCTTTCTTGCAATAGGAGAAGTGCTTAGATTTGGGTTCAATCTTGTGGTGTCCTTTTCCAGTGACAGTAGGGGAAGCAAGGAACGTATTGTATTGTTGCCATCGAGGATAACAAGATGGGGTTTATATCATGTTGCATGAGTTTATCTCTCTACATCATGACATCTTGCTTAAAGCGTTACTCTGTTCTCTTAAACTTAATACTCTAGATGCATGCTGGATAGCGGTCGATGTGTGGAGTAATAGTAGTAGATGCAGGCAGGAGTCGGTCTACTTGTCTCGGACATGATGCCTATATACATGATCATACCTAGATATTCTCATAACTATGCTCAATTCTGTTAATTGCTCAACAGTAATTTGTTCATCCGCCGTAATACTTATACTATCGAGAGAAGCCACTAGTGAAACCTATGGCCCCTGGGTCTATTTTCCATCATATTAATCTTCCAATACTTCTTTATTTCCTTTGCCATTTATTTTACTTGCATCTTTATTTCTCTTTATCATAAAAATACCAAAAATATTATCTTATCATATCTATCAGATCTCACTTTCGTAAGTGACAGTGAAGGGATTGACAACCCCTTTATCGCGTTGGTTGCGAGGAGTTTATTTGTTTGTGTAGGTGCGAGGGACTCGTGCGTGGCCTCCTACTAGATTGATACCTTGGTTCTCAAAAACTGAGGGAAATACTTACGCTGCTTTGTTGCATCACCCTTTCCTCTTCAAGGGAAAACCAACGCAGTGCTCAAGAGGTAGCAAGAAGGATTTTTGGCGCCGTTGCCGGGGAGTCTACACAAAAGTCAACATACCAAGTACCCATCACAAACCCTTATCTCCCGCATTACATTATTTGCCATTTGCCTCTCGTTTTCCTCTCCCCCCACTTCACCCTTGCCATTTTATTCGCCCTCTCTCTCTCTCTGTCCTCCTCTTTCTCTATTCGCCTCTTTTTGCCCGTCTCTTGTTTGCTTGTGTGTTGGATTGCTTGCCTGTCACGATGGCTCAAGATAATACCAAATTGTGTGACTTTACTAATACCAACAACAATGATTTTATTAGCACTCTGATTGCTCCTCTTAATGATGCTGAATCTTGTGAAATTAATACTGCTTTGCTGAATCTTGTCATGAAAGATCCGTTTTCCGGCCTTCCTAGTGAAGATGCCGCTACCCATCTAAACAACTTTGTTGATTTGTGTGATATGCAAAAGAAGAAAGATGTGGACAATGATATTGTTAAATTGAAGCTATTTCCTTTTTCGCTTAGAGATCATGCTAAAGCTTGGTTTTCGTCTTTGCCTAAAAATAGTATTGATTCATGGAATAAGTGCAAAGATGCTTTTATCTCTAAGTATTTTCCTCCCGCTAAGATCATCTCTCTTAGAAACGATATTATGAATTTTAAGCACCTTGATCATGAACATGTTGCACAAGCTTGGGAGAGGATGAAATTAATGATACATAATTGCCCTACACACGATTTGAATTTATGGATGACTATACAAAAAATTTATGCCGGATTGAATTTTGCTTCTAGAAACCTTTTAGATTCGGACGCGGGAGGCACTTTTATGGAAATCACTTTAGGAGAAGCTACTAAACTCCTAGATAATATTGTGGTTAATTATTCCCGATGGCACACCGAAAGATCTACTAATAAGAAAGTGCATGCGATAGAAGAAATTAATGTTTTCAGTGGAAAGATGGATAAACTTATGAAATTATTTGCTAATAAAAGTGTTTCTTCTGATCCAAATGATATGCCTTTGTCTACTTTGATTGAGAGTAATAATGAATCATTGGATGTGAATTTTGTTGGTACGAATAATTTTGGTAACAACGCGTATAGAGGAAACTTTAATCCTAGGCCTTATCCTAGTAATTCCTCTAATAATTATGGTAACTCCTACATCAATTCTTATGGAAATTTTAATAAGATGCCCTCTGATTTTGAATCTAATATTAAAGAATTTATTACTTCGCAAAAGAATTCCAATGCTTTGATTGAAGAAAAATTGCTTAAGATTGATGAGTTGGCCAGGAACATTGATAGAATTTTTCTTGATGTTGATTCTTTGAAACTGTGACGCCCCCGATTCAATCGTACACTAATCATGCACGCAAATGTGTACGATCAAGATCAGGGACTCACGGGAAGATATCACAACACAACTCTACAAATAAAATAAGTCATACAAGCATCATAATACAAGCCAGGGGCCTCGAGGGCTCGAATACAAGTGCTCGATCATAGACGAGTCAGTGGAAGCAACAATATCTGAGTACAGACATAAGTTAAACAAGTTTGCCTTAAGAAGGCTAGCACAAACTGGGATACAGATCGAAAGAGGTGCAGGCCTCCTGCCTGGGATCCTCCTAACTACTCCTGGTCGTCGTCAGCGGGCAGCACGTAGTAGTAGGCACCTCCGGTGTAGTAGGGGTCGTCGTCGACGGTGGCGTCTGGCTCCTGGACTCCAGCATCTGGTTGCGACAACCAGGTAGAAGGGAAAGGGGAAAAGAGGGAGAAAAGCAACCGTGAGTACTCATCCAAAGTACTCGCAAGCAAGGAGCTACACTACATATGCATGGGTATATGTGTAAAGGGCCATATCAGTGGACTGAACTGCAGAATGCCAGAATAAAAGGGGGATAGCTAATCCTGTCGAAGACTACGCTTCTGGCAGCCTCCGTCTTGCAGCATGTAGAAGAGAGTAGATTGACATCCTCCAAGTAGCATCTCCAAGTAGCATCTCCAAGTAGCATCTCCAAGTAGCATCGCATAGCATAAACCTACCCGGCGATCCTCCCCTCGTCGCCCTGTGGAAAAGCGATCACCGGGTTGTCTGTGGAACTTGGAAGGGTGTGTTTTATTAAGTTTCCGGTTCTAGTTGTCATAAGGTTAAGGTACAACTCCAAGTCGTCCTGTTACCGAAGATCACGGCTATTCGAATAGATTAACTTCCCTGCAGGGGTGCACCACATAACCCAACACGCTCGATCCCATTTGGCCGGACACACTTTCCTGGGTCATGCCCGGCCGCGGAAGATCAACACGTCGCAGCCCCACGTAGGCACAACAGAGAGGCCAGCACGTCGGTCTAAACCTAAGCGCACAGGGGTCTGGGCCCATCGCCCATAGCACACCTGCACGTTGCGTGGGCGGCCGGAAGCAGACCTAGCCTAGTGGCGTTCCAGTCCAATCCGGCGCGCGCCGCTCCGTCGCTGACGTCTGAAGTGCTTCGGCTGATACCACGACGTCGGGATACCCATAACTACTCCCACGTAGATGGTTAGTGCGTATAGGCTCGTAGCCGACTCAGATCAAATACCAAGATCTCGTTAAGCGTGTTAAGTATCCGCGAACGCCGAACAGGGCCAGGCCCACCTGTCTCCTAGGTGGTCTCAACCTGCCCTGCCGCTCCGCCACAAAGTAACAGTCGGGGGCCGTCGGGAACTCAGGCCCACCACTACCTGGATGGAGCCACCTGCCCCTTCAGCCCCCATCTCCAAACAGTATCACCAGTAATGTAACAGTGTAAAGTATATAGTATATGCCCGTGATCACCTCCCGAAGTGATCACAGCCCAGTAGTATAGCATGGCAGACGGACAAGAGTGTAGGGTCACTGATGGAACACTAGCATCCTATACTAAGCATTTAGGATTGCGGGTAAGGTATCAATGACTGTAGCAATAATGACAGGCTATGCATCAGAATAGGATTAACGGAAAGCAGTAACATGCTACACAACTCTAATGCAAGCAGTATAGAGAAGAGTAGGCGATATCTGGTGATCAAGGGGGGGGCTTGCCTGGTTGCTCTGGCAAGAGAGAGGGGTCGTCAACTCCGTAGTCGAACTGGGCAGCAGCAGCGTCGGTCTCGTAGTCTACGGGAGAGAAGAGGGGGAAGAAACAATGAATACAATGCAAACAAATGCATATCGATGCATGACATGACAAGTAACGATGCTAGGCGTGCCCAATCGCGGTAGTAGGTGATACCGACGAAGGGGGGAAACATCCGGGAAAGTATTCCCGGTGTTTCGCGATTTCGGGCAGAGGAGCCGGAGGGGGAAAGTTGCGAGTTCGATAGGTTAGGGGTGTGTGGCGGACGAACGGACTGCGTATCCGGATTCGTCTCGTCGTTCTGAGCAACTTTCGTGTTGAAAATATTTTAATCCGAGTTACGGATTAAAAGATATGATTTTCTAAAGATTTTATTAATTTCTGGAATTTATTTAATTATTTAATTAATTCGGAAAATGGATTTATGACGTCAGCATGACGTCATGCTGACATCAGCAGTCAACAGGGGTTGACTGGGTCAAACTGACGCGTGGGTCCAATGGGACCCACCTGTCATGCTCTGTTAGGTTAATTAGGATTTAGTTAAACTAATTACTGTTTAGTTAGACTAACAGGTTAATTAGATTAATTAAGCAGGATTAATTAACTTAATTAATTTAGTTAATTAATTAATTAACTATTTATATATATATATATATTTAATTCTTTTTCTTTTTCATTTTTTTTTAAAAACGTTCTAGGGGCGTGGGCCCCCCCGTTCAGTGGCACAGAGGCCATTCAGGGCGCGGGCGACGGGTAACGGGCGCGCCCCGTTCGGGCGCACACCCAGGGGCATGCGGGCGTGGGCGGTGGACCTGGCAGGTCGCCAGGCCGGCGTGGGCGAGGCCAGCACGGGCCGGCCGGTGAGCGAGC
>NC_041380.1:262088182-262092154 GCF_002162155.2 Triticum dicoccoides
AGAAGCTTTAATGATAAGATCTACATCGTGTCCATGGGCATGAACACAAGTTCAAGGTCGACTCCCACTTCTCCAATGCATAACCTTTCATTCACTTCTCACGTTCGATGAAGATGCAGTGTTGAAATTTTATCTGGTGAAGCACCAGAAGAGTATGACTCGTGAAAACTTTCGGGTACACACGGTTTAGAGAAGGCATATGTTCAACCCACAGGGGCTTCTTAGAAACGTATACCACAAGTTTCAAGAGTAAATAACACAAGCTCGAAAGTAGAGCAAGGTTGAGAAAGTAGATGATACAATTACCAAGGGCATTATGTATCCAAGGGAAGGCTCACAAGGTTATTGAATATGAAGGATGCTGACGGATAAAATCCAACAATGGGCCTGATGGTCCACAATGGATCTGACGTGAGCATCGGTACTCAACTAGAGGAAGAAGAGTGCAAGGAGATCAAATTATAGAAACAACTGACTAACTCAATTGTCAAATGCAAAGGAATTATGATTTCCAAATCAAGGGATCAGAAGCAATGCTCTGATTAGGGATGGATAAGTTGAATAGCCTTAGGGTACAATCAACGACAATTGGATTGGTCGAGAACCAATTCCAGTTAAAAGAATGGCAGCTCAGCCGGAAAGGTAATTTATAAGGATCAATGATGTTTGCAGGTATTCGCAAACATATTGAGTCAACAGACTCAAAATGATAATGACAAGGAATGTCATTAAGACTACGAGACTTATGGGATTAACCATAATGCAAGCAAGCAAGAATTTCAAGAGCTAAAGGCTCCAGAGGATTTTCGGAAGATCGAATATTATTTTGAAGACTTTTGTGAAACACATGAACAACTGGGGATAAGCGAATACTCGACAAGTGCGAGAATTATCCATAGGGGTATTCAGGTGACAAGGAATTGCAAGACAGTAGGCACAAGATATTCTCGGATCAATAGAGAGAATTTTGGGGTATCTTGTAATAACAAGATCAACTGGGAATAAAAGTAAGAACGTCAAGTGTATGTATTTATCCATAGGGATATTTTGATGGTAGGGAATTGCAAAGGCAACGGGCACAAAGTCTCAAAAGAGTTTCGGCGAGTAACTTCGAAATCTTCTGGTGCAGCCGGCGATCACCTGGGCTGAAGGGGCTCTCTGGGAGAAAGTATTTTCGAGAACCTAAAGTCAGATTTTAGTAAAAATCGTTTAACCCGAATAGAAGAGATGTCAGAGTCCCAGAGCATAGGTCGAGGAATAAAAGATCCTAATACCACCCAATGGCGACGTGGGCCCATGGGCTGCACAGCCATGTTAGTAAAAGTTTTGTAAAGTCTAGACTCGACTTCGGCCAAGGAGTTGGAAGGGGGATTCCTACAGGCAGTCGGCTCTGATACCAACTTGTGACGCCCCCGATTCAATCGTACACTAATCATGCACGCAAATGTGTACGATCAAGATCAGGGACTCACGGGAAGATATCACAACACAACTCTACAAATAAAATAAGTCATACAAGCATCATAATACAAGCCAGGGGCCTCGAGGGCTCGAATACAAGTGCTCGATCATAGACGAGTCAGCGGAAGCAACAATATCTGAGTACAGACATAAGTTAAACAAGTTTGCCTTAAGAAGGCTAGCACAAACTGGGATACAGATCGAAAGAGGTGCAGGCCTCCTGCCTGGGATCCTCCTAACTACTCCTGGTCGTCGTCAGCGGGCAGCACGTAGTAGTAGGCACCTCCGGTGTAGTAGGGGTCGTCGTCGACGGTGGCGTCTGGCTCCTGGACTCCAGCATCTGGTTGCGACAACCAGGTAGAAGGGAAAGGGGAAAAGAGGGAGAAAAGCAACCGTGAGTACTCATCCAAAGTACTCGCAAGCAAGGAGCTACACTACATATGCATGGGTATATGTGTAAAGGGCCATATCAGTGGACTGAACTGCAGAATGCCAGAATAAAAGGGGGATAGCTAATCCTGTCGAAGACTACGCTTCTGGCAGCCTCCGTCTTGCAGCATGTAGAAGAGAGTAGATTGACGTCCTCCAAGTAGCATCTCCAAGTAGCATCTCCAAGTAGCATCGCATAGCATAAACCTACCCGGCGATCCTCCCCTCGTCGCCCTGTGGAAAAGCGATCACCGGGTTGTCTGTGGAACTTGGAAGGGTGTGTTTTATTAAGTTTCCGGTTCTAGTTGTCATAAGGTCAAGGTACAACCCCAAGTCGTCCTGTTACCGAAGATCACGGCTATTCGAATAGATTAACTTCCCTGCAGGGGTGCACCACATAACCCAACACGCTCGATCCCATTTGGCCGGACACACTTTCCTGGGTCATGCCCGGCCGCGGAAGATCAACACGTCGCAGCCCCACGTAGGCACAACAGAGAGGCCAGCACGCCGGTCTAAAACTAAGCGCACAGGGGTCTGGGCCCATCGCCCATAGCACACCTGCACGTTGCGTGGGCGGCCGGAAGCAGACCTAGCCTAGTGGCGTTCCAGTCCAATCCGGCGCGCGCCGCTCCGTCGCTGACGTCTGAAGTGCTTCGGCTGATACCACGACGTCGGGATACCCATAACTACTCCCACGTAGATGGTTAGTGCTTATAGGCTCGTAGCCGACTCAGATCAAATACCAAGATCTCGTTAAGCGTGTTAAGTATCCGCGAACGCCGAACAGGGCCAGGCCCACCTGTCTCCTAGGTGGTCTCAACCTGCCCTGCCGCTCCGCCACAAAGTAACAGTCGGGGGCCATCGGGAACTCAGGCCCACCACTACCTGGATGGAGCCACCTGCCCCTTCAGCCCCCATCTCCAAACAGTATCACCAGTAATGTAACAGTGTAAAGTATATAGTATATGCCCGTGATCACCTCCCGAAGTGATCACAGCCCAGTAGTATAGCATGGCAGACGGACAAGAGTGTAGGGTCACTGATGGAACACTAGCATCCTATACTAAGCATTTAGGATTGCGGGTAAGGTATCAATGACTGTAGCAATAATGACAGGCTATGCATCAGAATAGGATTAACGGAAAGCAGTAACATGCTACACTACTCTATTGCAAGCAGTATAGAGAAGAGTAGGCGATATCTGGTAATCAAGGGGGGGCTTGCCTGGTTGCTCTGGCAAGAGAGAGGGGTCGTCAACTCCGTAGTCGAACTGGGCAGCAGCAGCGTCGGTCTCGTAGTCTACGGGAGAGAAGAGGGGGAAGAAACAATGAATACAATGCAAACAAATGCATATCGATGCATGACATGACAAGTAACGATGCTAGGCGTGCCCAATCGCGGTAGTAGGTGATACCGACGAAGGGGGGAAACATCCGGGAAAGTATTCCCGGTGTTTCGCGATTTCGGGCAGAGGAGCCGGAGGGGGAAAGTTGCGAGTTCGATAGGTTAGGGGTGTGTGGCGGACGAACGGACTGCGTATCCGGATTCGTCTCGTCGTTCTGAGCAACTTTCGTGTTGAAAATATTTTAATCCGAGTTACGGATTAAAAGATATGATTTTCTAAAGATTTCATTAATTTCTGGAATTTATTTAATTATTTAATTAATTCGGAAAATGGATTTATGACGTCAGCATGACGTCATGCTGACATCAGCAGTCAACAGGGGTTGACTGGGTCAAACTGACGCGTGGGTCCAATGGGACCCACCTGTCATGCTCTGTTAGGTTAATTAGGATTTAGTTAAACTAATTACTGTTTAGTTAGACTAACAGGTTAATTAGATTAATTAAGCAGGATTAATTAACTTAATTAATTTAGTTAATTAATTAATTAACTATTTGTATATATATTTTAATTCTTTTTCTTTTTCATTTTTTTTAAAAACGTTCTGGGGGGCGTGGGCCCCCCCGTTCAGTGGCACAGAGGCCATTCAGGGCGCGGGCGACGGGTAACGGGCGCGCCCCGTTCGGGCGCACGCCCAGGGGCATGCGGGCGTGGGCGGCGGACCTGGCAGGTCG